>NC_084475.1:58224129-58389129 GCF_027409185.1 Cynocephalus volans | reverse complement strand
CTGTTAACTGCCTCTTTCTCTCCCTCTCTGTGTTTGTATGTGTGTGTGTATGTATGTTGATTTTTAGCCAATCACATGGCTCCAAATGATGTCTTATAGAGAAGAATAAATTAACATATGCATGTTTATGCATATGTGTGATCTTTGTAATAGAAGTTGATGAAAAAAATCTCACCTATTTTGCTTTCTAGAAATTAAAAGGTAGTTTACAGAACTTTAAAACTCATTTCTAACTATTATTTAATACAGTTTTCTTTTGGTTCAAGGAACATGGAAATCACTGGTAATTATCACATTTGATCATCTCACATGTACCCACCAAAATAAGTTAATATTTCTGCAAAACTTTTGGAGTTTTGCAACTTTTCACATTTCAGTAAACTGATTGATATGACTTTTTTTTTTTTTTTCAACAGGTTCTGTATTGTTCCGATTCCACTTATTTGTATCGGTATGATTTAATATAAAATATTTTTCATTGTGGTATTTGTAGTATGCTATGATTTTCTAATATGTGATACATTACTGTACTATGGCCGTGAATACTTGAGGTATAAAATTGGCTGGCAATTTGTTTAGAAATAAAATGAGATTGCTTATTCCTTCTTTTAGTGATGTATCCCACAGTTGCAGGGGTCTTCAGAGGACATGCATTGCAATTGAGAGGATTACAGATGGTCCAAGTGCAAGTTCACAGGCCTTTGCTCTTTTCTTTCTCTGGATATTGGCCCAAAATGGTTGGGATCACAGTCTTTATTAATTTGACATAAACAGAAAAGTCTGTCTGTTTGGACTTAAATCGAAATTATCCTTTGTAATTTTAATCTCATTGCTTCATGTGGTTCTGTCTTCAGTTTTACTAGGTTTCCCACTAACAAAGTCAAAATTGGAATTTGAATAATACATCAGATTACTTGAAAAAAGTCAAATATCTGTATTGCTGTGTTTTATATGGATTAAAATGAAAGTTTGATTTTAATATTTACATTTTGAAATGGAAACATTTCACATAGGTTTTGATAACCTTTGCTTCTGTGTTAGGTTGATTCCCCCCTGTTCCCCACCAAGTAAAATTCCTTCTTTTTAAATTAATTGCTGTCCGCTTCCCTAGAATTAGCATGGTCTGGCTAAGGTGAAGGGATTAGAATAACTTTTCAAGGCATGATAATGTCTGTTTAAAGGAAAGAAAAAGAAAAAAGTCTTTTAGCTAGGGCTTAAGACTAATTCCAACTACTAAGAAGACAAAAATTACACTAAAGAAGACAATTTGGTTTTATTTTATATGTGCATGTTAACTTGCTTTGAGATCATCATTTTGTTATTTTAGGGTATTCTCTTAGATGAAGTAAGATGTTCTTCACTTGTTACTGAAAGGGAACATGGCCTCACACCAGGAGATTAAAGCTGAAACACTTTTTCTGCCTTCTGCAGAGATAATCTCAGCTCACCTGGCTGTAGCTCAGGATCAGGGCAAGAAGGAGGAACTTGCTTTTTAGAACTGCCTGTAACTACAATAGAGAGGAAGAATAATAAGCCAAAATAATAGGATACGGTTGAAAGTGAAAGTGTCCCATATGAAAATAGTTAATAATATGAATTCTCAGAAAAGGAAATAAAAAATCTGGAAGGCATACTTTAGTAGTGGGAGAGTTGAGGGTAAAGAAGAAAGGAATGCTTGGGGTGCAAAATTTTCGCCTCTGGTTACTTAGGAAAATTAGTACTGTCCTGATTGGTTATAAAGTACCATGTTGGCATCAGAACAAATTTAAAAATTAATAGAAACATTTGTAAACCTTTAATGTGATTTTAATTTTTCATTTGATATACATATATTTTTCCTTGTTTCTTGATTTATCAGTTATGTTACTTTGAAGGCAGAATTGTTTGCACAAGTATTAATAAATCCAGTTTTGTTTTGTTTTTTAGCTAATATTGTTGCTTGCTTGTTTTTGTGGTAAAACATTAGCCACATAAAATGGTTAAGTGTGGATGTTTTAGAATTCAGCATTTTTGAATTTTTCTTAAATTCTCAGAAGAAATCAAAATTATTTGTTTTTATATTTTGTAAATCTAAATTAAATGTCACTTAAATGTGAAATAACTGGCATCTTTGATAACTAGTCCCCAAAGCAAACCATTTTGTCAGTAATCATAACCTAATTGTGAATGCACATGTAAAGTTGGTGTTTTAAAAAGTCCAAAACAAACAAAGGAAAAAAAATTCCCAAACCACACCATTATACAACTCAAGGAAAAAGCATCCCTATACTTAAACTCAAGACTTTTAATAGTAGCAGTAATAATAAGAAAGAACATTTGGCGTCTCCCCAAGTGCTTGTTGTGAGGGAGCAGCAAATGGCCTGTGCAGCATGTTGCCTTACAGAAGTTCCAGGGTGACACATGCCTCACAAGCCGGTCACAATGCGAGGGGTCAGAGGTCATGTTCAAGAGCATGGTGTTGCTGGATAAGGCTGAGGAAGCAGAGGTGGCCCCTTCTGTGCTCAGTGTGTGGGTCTGTGTACTCCTTTCCCGTCAACGCTGCCCCAGCGCGGCCAAAAAAGCGATTCCTTGGCAGGGTTTAATGGCAGGATGATGTAGTCTGTTGTGACTAGTGCATTCCTTTCAGGTTAAACTAGGGAAATGGCATTGTGTTAAAATTCCAAGTCGCATGAATGTTTTATTGCCACAGTGCATTTAGCCCTCCAGGGGAGTGTGTGTGGCAGCGGGTGGGGGTGGGGGTGGGGGTGACTTAGACTCAGGAACTATCAGAAGAACACTTCCCTTGGAAAATTTTACCCACCAGCATGAAGCTGATTTGCTGTGATGGTCACTTAGAAGGGTTTCGCTTTTTCCTAAACTGTGACTGTTTAAAGTCTTGCAGTCTGGACAATTAACAGCTGAAGAAAATATGACAAGACACACGCAAAGAGGTTGGGAGATAGAGAGGAGGAATGCGCCAGAAAGGAGCTGAGCTGCTTTCTTGTGTAAACTGCCCTGGCGAGGGCCCCCTTCCCCGGCCTCCATCCCTGTCCCCCCTTCCCCAGGCTGTGTTTTGCTGTCTGCCTGAAGGCTGGGACTGATCTGTTAACCTTGCACTACTGACTGGGAGGCTGCTGCAGCTCATGGTACTGTATGTTACCATTACTACTCCCTCATTCCTTTTCACTGGCTGTTTTTTTTTTCTTTTTAAAAACTATTTCTCTGTAATAACGGTTTATATTAGTCAGAGGGATACAATTTTGGAATGTAGAAGGTCTGAGTTTAAAACAAAACAAACCTAAGTATGGTTAGGTACTATTTTTTTCCTTTTCTTGGCATTTAGAAGGGTTAAATCCAACCATTCTAATTCAATCGCAGCCAAAGGTTTTCAGTATGATTTAAAATCAGGAATTCTAGAAATCAGGCAGTTTAAAGATGCAAGTCATTCGGGCTGTGGATCTTATAAAGGTACTTTGTTGTGAAACCACACTAGCATCTTCAGGTTTCCATGATATTTTCAGGCTTTGTATTTGTCTTAGATATATCTATTTTGCAGATTGCCCACAACCCCTGTCCATCTCCAGGGGAAACTCTAGCCCCATCTCATTCACTGTTTCCGTTGTTTGAGGCTTCTAGTTACTGAGGATGTGTATGATTTGACTTCAATTGTAATTGTGCGTGTTATGTATAACACTGGATTGTTTCATGAGTTGATCTGAACCAAGTTAATTTATAACAGATTAAAATGTGGATGTATGGAACAGCTTTTTGATTTTGTATTGTGCCTTTATAAAATATTCATGTGTCTGATATTTTTCCCCCAGTAAATAGGAGAAATACATATTATCCCTAGATTACCTAAGAAAAGAAATAATAGTTTGCATTTCAGTTTTGAACTGCTTTTCTATTTCTCTTTACTTTCAAACCTTAATACTTTGTTTTCATGTTCTTGTGAGATGTTTTCTCTTCCTTAATGTATATATGTGTATTATTATATATATACATATATGTACATCTATATAGTTGTGTGTATTTGTGTTTGTGTGCACTTTGATAACTACCAAATAATGACAAAGAAAAACTTGTAGAGATGATAAACTAAGATTGTTTTCCATAGATAAGTTATCACTTTAAAAAATGTTATGTAACAAATTTAACTCAAGAATATACCAAAGTAAACTAAACTATGAGTGGGACTGTGTGCCCTATTTATAGAGTTTTAAGTACAGGATTTATGTATTTCTATAAAATGATTGGTCAGGATAGGCCTCCTTAGTGTAATCTGATTAGTGTTGTCTGTATGATGTTTTTTTCTTTACAAACATCTATTAACATTGTTTATGGGAAGTTTTAAACCAACAGTCAACTCTATAGCAAAATCAAGATTTATGCATGGACTTGCACTTCAAATTTTAAGCAAATTCCGCTAGATATTTTTCCTTATGTTCTAGAGAATACACACTTTATGAGTTATTTCTTTTTACACTGCTGGGTCTGGTAACAAGATGATGAGAATTTTCTTTTGGTGATTTTTGTTTTTAGTTGTAAATTTTAAAATGTGATTTTTCAGGAGAATATTACTTTATGCTGACATATATATATATATATTTGCTTACAGCCAATTTTAAAGTTAATTCTTTTTCCTAAATAGTAGAAAAACTAGTTAATAGTACCAAATTAAGAAAAAAATCTATCATGTATATTTAGATGATCTAAAAATATGTTTGTTACGCTGATCATGGAAGTAGTTCTTAATTGTAAAAAGGGTATTGCAGTTGTGCTCAACCCTTTCCAATTTGACTTATTATAAGTTTCCTTTCATAATCCAAGAGGGAAAGAGTGGAATTACTCCAATATCATGTTTGTCTAATAAGAAAATTTTAGCTGATTTTGGATTTTTTTTCCTAAAAGTTGTATTTTCTTAAAAAATATCAATACTTGTTCTTTCAGTGTTTTGCTATTCCCATTGTGCTGGGCACTAGTACTATTGTTTGTCATAGGAGACTTTGTGGGATATTGGTCCTGAGTTCAGATTCTAATGCTGCCAATGTGTTATTAGTCCTGTGACCTTGAGTAAGTCACTTTATCCCTGAACTTTATTTTCTTCAATCTTAAAATGGAGAAAAGGACACTTAGCTTGAGAGTTTATCAGGATGATGAAATGAGATGACATGTCCAGGTCATAGTATTGGTAAACCGTAGTCCTCCTCCTTTGAGCTGCCCTGTGGCTTACTTTCCAGTCTCTTTTTTCCTTGGGAAGCTTGAAGTTTTGGAACCTAAGGGTGGGTTGGGGAAGTAAGTTTAAATAAAATGTTTTAATTTCTTCGTTTATCTATAGGAAAGGAGACATTAGGCCATCAGCAGGCTTTTTTTTTTTTTTTTTTTTTTTTTTTGAGAAACTCTTGTGTTATTCATTAGTCTGCACATTTTTATCACTCTGCAATATTCTCACCAGGTTGTCCTTCATGGATGTCAGAGTGATGCTGTTATTTTTGTGACATCAGTTATGGCTAAAGGTAGACTAGAGGCAAAGTTGGCAGATTCTACTGGGTGCCGTTTACCTTTTCATCATCAGTTTTAATCATTTGCTTGAATTGAAGCTTCCTAACTTATTAAATTCATTAGCACTTGATAGTAGAGCTTGAAACTTGATTTGACAAGTTAGATTCCAGCCTCTGTCCCTGGTTTTGTGAAAATTCACTTGTGGAATTACGATCACACCAAAGCTAATGGTGTTTACGTCTCTGTAGAATTAAACAAAATAGCATCAAGCAACATAGATGTATATCTGGGCAATATTTTATCTTCATTTACAGTCTTGCACATGCCTTAAGTGTAGTTAAAGACTTAGGAACTATTTGTTGAGCAAAATAATGTTTTTTTTTAAATTGTTTTTTAGCCCTGGATTTTTTTTTTTTTTATCAAAAATAATCGTGTACTCAAGAGTAGTATGTTAATCTTGTCAGTGTTATTTTGCCTAACGTCTGTTTTCCTTTAGCTAGCCCAATTTCGAACATACTGTATCTTAAGATCTAAAATAAATATTTAGCTTAGTGTTTACTTTGGCCTGTTAGTAAAAGAATGAGTATTGATAATTAATAATTTCATAACTGTCTTTGAACATACATAATATGCCAGGTGTGGTACCCACATTATCTTATTTATGCTTACAAAACTATTGAGAGAAGGTACCCTTATTTTCATTTTACAGATGAGGAAATGAAGGCCTAAAATCTGTATCTGGTGAAGTTGACCCCAAAGTTGTTGCTTTTCCCCTGCCACATTCTTCATCCATCTGTAACTTAAGCTAGCTATTTAAGAAAAGGAAAAAAGGAAAAAAAGTTAGTTGTAGAACCTGCTGGGTTTTTTTTTTCCTTTCAAATTAAATTTTACAAAGAAGCCAATATGTAGAACTGATAAAATCAGAGCTGTTCTGGATGAAAATGGGTCCTCTTTTAGGCCTCTGCTAGGGATCCATGGAATATCTGGTTGGAAAACTATGGCCTAACACCCCCCACACCCCAGAAATTGAGGCCTAGCAAAACCTCAGTTTCCCCATCTGGGAGTTGAAAGTTTTATTTATCTTGTGCTTGGTGGTGTTGTTATGTGGAATTCACAGGAAAAGCTGATTGGTATAGTTTTAAAAGAGAATGTATCTAAGAAACAAATAGTAAGGGGTAAATACCAGTGTGAAAAAAGAATTACAATTTTTTCATTGTACATCTTTCACATGTTAATTTTCAGGATATAGATTTTGTTTAATCCATAGCAGTGATGTAATTTTACTGTGGAAAGAGTCTGAAAAAACCAAGTCACCATTTTATGTCTAGGTAGAGTCTGTGTCTACAAGTGTATACACACTCTACTTCAGTTTGAAAATATTAAAAAGTTTTGGTGCTCTATGTAATGTTACAGCATATTTGTAAAAGATATATAAATAGCATACATGCATATATGTATAAATGTGAGGATGGAGAATATGGATTGATTTAACTGAGAAAATGTCAAAAACACTAATTTGTTTTATAAGCAATTTTTTTAATTGACATGGTGATTTTGTAATATCTTTATAAACCGGGAATTTCAAGTTTTCTCACCTGCTAAATTTATATTGGGATTTTAAGTAGTGTTTTATTTGAAATAGATTTCTCGTTCCTGAGCATAGTGAGAAGAGTCCAGACTTTTGAGCTAGATGTATCTGCACTTGAACTTATCTCTTCTTTTTGTGACTTTGGAAAAATTGTATAACCTCTCTGAACCTCAGTTACTCATTTATAAAATGGGGCTTAGAAATGAAGCTTGTGATGTCTGGCACAGAGAGGGTGAGCTGTATTACCGTTCTTCTGACCAATTTCTTCTGTTAGTGACTGTTGGTTGTAGTTTGCAAGCCTTATGCAGTATTTGCATAGTTTCTGTTTATCAGTGGTGGTAAAGTGTTCTTAATACTTGAATCATGTACATACTTGACCTTTTCAATTACTAGTTTAAAAAATACTTATGCTAACCTTGCAGCAGCTTACTTTTGCTGAAAAAAATGAAGGTGGAGAAATCTGTCTTTTCTTACTCTTCAGTGAGAATCAGTCACTGAGCAACATAATTCTAAAATCTTTTGTGGCTTTTGGGTACTTTATGAACCTTTTTATGGTAACCAAGAAGCAAAGTACTGATTGAATTAACACATTTCCATCAAGGGACTATTCTGTTAACCTCTCCTCTTCCTTAACCCATGCATGCTTTTGTAAGGGACTTTTTCATTTAGGTTGCCACATATACCGGGGATACCAGTTCATAGATGTGCAAGTTATTTTTAAGCCTCAGAGTCTATTTGTCATTAAAACAAAGAAAACAAAAAAATAAACACAAAAAACAACAGCAAAACCAAAAAAACCCCACCCAAATGAAAAAAATCTAAAAAATACCTGCTTAGCTTTCTGAAAAACCCAGTGCTTTATAAAATGCAGAATCTAAACCTTGCACACTGATTTAATTTTTAATAGTTTTAAACGATTTTACACAACTTTTATAAAAAGGATATATATTCGTTGAGCAGATGTAATTTTGAAAACTCCAAAGAAGAGAGAAAACTGCCTGAAGGACTACCATCAAAGAACTATTTTATTAACATTTTTTTAGTCATCTTTCTTCATTTATGCATACGTACAAATGTTTGGATAGATACTAGTTACATAAAGGGATTGTACTATGTGTATATGTGACCTCCCTTTTTTACTCAATGATATCTTTCCATGTTTGTGAATGTAGATATCCATTATAATTTTTAATGGATTCTTAGTATGCCATTATATCATAATTTATTTAGTGAGTTCTTGGTTTGTGTATTTTTTTAAAAAAAATGGTGGTGCTTCAGTGTGATCATCCTTGCTTGCACTTGTATGCTTATTTCCTAAGGGTGAATTCTTGAAGTGATACTGCTGTGGAAAGAGATATAATTTTGCACAGCTTAAAACAGGGATTGGCAAATCTTTTCTGTGAAAGGCCACATGGTAAATAATGTCAGGCATATGTACGGTTTCTGTAGCAACTGTTCAGCTTTGTCTTTGTAGGCCTAAGCAGCTATACATGTAAAGGAATAGGAATAGCTGTATTTCAGTAAAACTTTACTTACAAAAGTAGGCAGCAGGATAGCATTTGGCCAACAGGTTTGTTTACCTCTGATTTTGAAATAAAATAGAAACTGATTACAGATGGAAGTTTATCCCCAGTTGGCTGTAAGCTGCTTTCATAGTATCTCAGAAATGTACTTCTATCTCAGGGCAGTGTAATGGTCTGATTACTTTCTTTCCAGATACATGGCAACCAATACTTATTTTAAAGAGCTTATTAAAGAAGTCATTCATACCTGCCCCTACTCCTGAAGCCTAGTAAATTTTAAACTAAGAGGCTGTATGCAGTATATAAAATATTTTATCATTCAATACTTTAGATTTCAGCATATGTTGACAATTTGTGGGACAAGGAGAAGCCTCTTCAACTTATATTGCAGGGGGAGATGTGCATTTTTCCCAACTCTAGAAGGTTGCTTTGATGGAATCAGGTATTAGAGATACCCAGAAGTAAACTGAAAGGGAAGTCCAGCAAGAGAAGAAGAATCATTTCAGCAGAATTACAGATCAACACGGTGACACTGCATTAGTTACTGAACGTTTACAGGCTAAATTATACTCAAAAGAATGCTCTAAGCATAAATAGTAACCTCTTTGCATCTTGAGTTTCTATAAAACAGGAATTACTGGCCCCTAACTGCCTTAAGAGTATTTGTCGAAGATCAGGTGGAATAATGAAATAGTTAAAATCACTCTATTTGTAACATTGTGTCACTGGTGCCACTATGAATTTTAAGAGATCTATTTTTTATTTATTTAGCATGTATTCATTGACTGTCTGCTGTGTATAAAGCAGTGTGGCAGGTGCTGTGGGGGAATACAAAGAGAAATAAATTAGTTCTTGCTCTTAAGAAGAGAAAAACATGTATTTGAAGTCCAAGGTTGTGTAGTGTTTAGAGCTTTAAGGATTGTAGAGCACTGGGCAGGAAGACATCCCTTCATCCTGGGAGTATCAGGAAATTTCATGGATGAAGTCATGGGGAAATATGGAGATTTTCAAAAATAGAATGCAGGGGAGGGTATTCCAAAAAGAGCAGCACGAGAACTATGTCAAATTAGGAAAGTCCAAATCACTATGCAAGAGACATCAGATAGTCTAATTAGACTGTGTTAAGTATTTTTCATGAAGGAGGAGGAGGAGGAGAAGATAAAGCTGGAAAGGCAGGTTAGAGCTAGATTGCATAGGGCCTGGAAAGAACTTTGATTGGTAGTTCGTGGGGAGCTCTAAGCAGGACAGTATGACTAGGAGAATATGTTTGAGAATTGGAGGGGAGGGTACAGAGCAGTAGTTGGTGAGTATGGAATGATAAAGTTGGGAATATCACTTAAGGGTTATTGGAAAGGTCTGAGCATGCACTCACTAGAAGTGATCTGGAAAGTTTGTGAGGGGACAGCCAAGGGGATTGAAAGGAATGAATAGGCAGGCTTCCCGGTTTTGGGATATAGAGAAGACTTTTAATCATGATATACGGTTCTGAGTCTTTGTTAATAGGATTATGGTGATAACATAGCGAAGTCAGGAGAGCAGTAGTAAAGAAAGGAGAGCAGTGAACCTATTTGGTTTGCTTGTTTAGCTTGAAATGCTAACTTAGAAAATTCTAGTGGGATCTTGAAAGTGCTGGACTAAAATTCACATGAGAATTAAGAGGTAGGGATTTGGGAGTCCTATTTACATAGAGGTGACAGATGAAACCTGGGAAGATATCACATCACTAAAAGGAAAGCATTTAGAGAGAAAATGGTATTTTATAGCATCATTTATCGTTAGGTAAGTCAATGACATAAGCAGCACTATCTTTATGTTGAGGCAACTAACACCAAAAACAACCAAAAAGAAAACCGCTCTATGTGTTTTATCATTTATAAAGCATTCTGTTGTCTATTAAGCTTCTCCTTTTTGCTTCAGAAGCCACTAGATTTTAGGAGTAGAGTATGTTCAGTTTAAAAAATTTCTCATAAGATTCCCAAGGAAAATATAACTTCCTTTTACTTTATCTTTTCACAATTTCCTGAGAACCTCAGTAACAAAGACGTCATTGGTAAGAGAATTTTATATTCACTTTTTACCTGTCTGATACAGAATACTGCAGCTTTTCATTTCTGCTAGATCTCACCCCAGTTGAGATTCATGCATTTGGGATAGGGGTGGGGAGTATCCCATAGAAATCAACTTTGTATTTTCTCGTTTCAGTCTGGGGTCCTTAAGCAGGCTTGGAGGGGGAATTGTGTAGTATATAGTATGAGTTACATTTGAGATGGGAAAGTTTTTACCCTGTGGGACAACAGGACTGAATCTGCTTTCCCGTTTTTTCTTTCTCTTAACATTACCTGCATTCAAACTGTGCATGCAAAGAAAACTATGTTGATTCATTGATCTTCGGCATGCTACATTGTATAAGAGCTTTGGCAGCATGGTAAAGGCCCCCCTGGCTCTCCTGCTTGGAGCAGTTGGAATTCCTCTAGCTAGTCTTTTGGTAATTTGTGGCCTTCCTTCAGGCTCAGTCTTCATAGTAAGTCTTACTCATGTCAAAAAGGGCAAGTGGCTAGTCCAGAGGAATTTACATCTCTAGCCAACCACTGTGCATTAAATCTCTTAAACCATGTATGGCTTCTTAAACTTTTTAAAAAAATTGTAATTGGTTTAATATAGATGATTTAATGGGTAATTTGTGATGTTGAGTTTTTAGAAGGTCGTATTCTTTTGCTTTCTGAAACATGACATTATTATATCATATTTAATTCCTCAAATTCCCTTTTCTGCTTTTTTACATACATTTTTAATCACCCTTTTCAGTGTTGTTAAATTTAGGGAGGAAAAAAACACCCTTCCAATTTCTCCCATTTTTGTACCTCCGATGAAGTAAAATCAAGTTAAATGAATGTATTTTCTTCCAAAGTGAACTGCTTTTTTAAAAAATGTGCCATGCCTTCCAAAAAAAAAAAAAATCAGATTCATCCTCTTTCTTGATCTCCATGGAAAACCAGGGAAGAGAACCTGAGGGAGCAAACTCAGTGGCTGTGTTAGTTCATGGAGTCCTGGATCATTTTAGAGTGCTTTTCATTTACATGCTGAAGTTAGTGTCTGTCCTGAAATAATTTCCTTCTAATGTTTGCAGCATATGTGGAGTTGGCTATACCACTGCACATGTTGCTTGCTCATTTTGACTTCTTTCCTAAGCTTCTCCTTTCCAGACTTCCCTTCTCTCTTTTACATAATGAGGTTTTGGGAGACCTGGACCTTATGCCCCGATGTATGCTGCTCCTTTCTTCCCTTGGTTTTTTAGTCATCTCTCTTCTAAAACGAAGTTATCATCTAGAGAGCGTTTACCCTACTGGTTCTCTTTTTGTTTTCTGGCTTAGTTAGGATAGTGGTTCTCAAACTTTAATGCTCCTCAGCATCCTCTGGAGGGCTTATAAAAACAAATGGTGGGGCTGCAGCTCCAGCATTTCTGTGACAGTAGGTCTCAGCTGGGGCCTATAGATGAATTTCAAGCAAGTTCCTAGGTGATGCCAATTGTATGGTCTGGCTGAGGAGCACACCTTGGACCACTGACCTAGACTATTGTTTTTGTCTATCAGTTTGCTGTTCTTCCCCCTCCCAAAGGATTGGGCTTCTTCAGATTTTATTCACCCACATTCCCTGGAAACTCCTTGCTTTTGTAATTCATAGGTCAATAAAGAGAACTCAGAAAATTGACTTACGTTTTAATTGTGAAGTGCTTGGTTGGTGCATGAAGGGCAGATGGGTGAAATGTGCCACTTCTCATTCCTCCTCCCACTGAAGACTCAGACAGTTAGCCCCTCTGGGTTTAGACAGATTTTTACAGTCTTTCTCAGCTCAGCATTCCAGGAAGCCTTCTAAAAGTTGATTGTATTGGCCTAACTGAGACTAATTGAATGCGTATATTTTCTAACTGCAGTTGCTTGTATTATTCCTTTGACACTTGAAGCTTGCTTCCATTTCCCATGAAATTCTCACAGTCTCAAACTTCTCAGCCTTCATGGATGGGAACAGTGTGCTGTGGTGCTGCTTTTGTGGGGTGTGGGGAGATAGCATTTACTGATATACTTTGTGCCTACTGAATGCTTAGTTATGTGCTTTACATGTGTCATCTCCTTCAACCTTGCCAACCCTGCAAGGTAAATGTAATTATTCCCATTTCACAGATGCAGGATACAAGGCTCTGAGGTGGTAAGTAACTGACCAACTTTACAAGGTACTGCAGCTAGAGTGATACAGATTTAATCTACGAAGCTAGAGCTCTTTTAATATTACCTGTCTTTAGGATAGTTGGAGTTGAGCCTTGAGGACAGGAAAAAGTTAACCTGGGCATATGTAAGCATACTTGAAATTTTGGTTAATGTCAGTTGTCATCCTTGCTTGTGTGGGCTTTAATTTCCAACCTGGGGTCTTTAATTTCCAAAATAACTGAATTATAAGAATGATTGCAGACCAGTTGAAAATAATCTAATTCCTAACTTTTTTTTTTTTTTTTTTGTCTTTTTCGTGACCGGTGCTCAGCCAGTGAGTGCACCGGCCATTCCTATATAGGATCCGAACCCGTGGCGGGAGCGTTGCCGTGCTCCCAGCGCCGCACTCTCCCGAGTGCGCCACGGGCTCGGCCTCTAACTTTTCTTTCTTAAATATAATACCCATCCATGGCACAGATACAAATGACTTCATTCTCTTTTTCATTCAGTGCTAAAACCCAGGTAAAGCAAGAATCGCAGGAAATAAGCAGACTTTGTCACAAAGAGTATGAAGTTTTTCTAGTCAAACCACCAGCATAATAGTCGAGAGAACTTTGTCTTAATTTCATTTCTATCCATTTTATCAAATGTGGAGGAAGACCATAGTGATAGACCTCAATTTTTTCATTTAAAAATAATAAGAGGCTGGCTGGTTGGCTCAGTTGGTTAGAGCATGGTGTTGTAACACCAAGGTCAAGAGTTTGGATCCCTGTGTAGGCCAGCCACCAAAAAACTGAAGTGCAGTGGAAATCCACCCCTCCTCCACTTATCTGGTGTGGGGATTAATAAATATTATCTGTAAAGCCTTTTGGGCGCTCTGGAAGAAAGATTCTATGTAATTTTAGCATTATTCAAGGTCCATTAGGCTCCTCAGAGTGTCACCAGGGAAGAGAGATTTTTACCTTTTATTCCGTGTTTCACAGTATAAAAACAATGTATTTTTGTTTTTGTTTGTGGCTGTGAAAATGTCTTGTAATTGCGCTTGCAGAGGTTGCTCCTATCACAGAGCCCAGAGCCCTGTTCTTTGGCAGCTCACCCAAGAGGATCAACTCCCAGAGAAGAGCGAGAGTGAATCTCAACAGCTCTTGGCTCCTCTGAGGACATTTTACCTGCTCCCAGAACTCCTAGCCCCCACATCATCTTCTGTTTGTCAACCTGTTGAGTAGCAGAATCACATACTGGTTTCCCCTTTCCTGTTTTCTCTTTTCTTATCCTGATCCTGTAGCATTGTTCTGTGATGAACTCCAGAGGGGATCTGTGTTTCCCTCAGACAGTATCTCCTGACCTACTCAGTTCTCCTTCTATAACATACCTGCCATCCTTACTGTGTTTCTGTTACTACATCCCTGCCTCACCTAAGGCCTCTGTGAGAACAAATATACGTATTTCTGGCCATTCTATATTTGAAAGTGGATAAACACTATTTTGACTCACCACTTGCTTTCTGATCAGTGAGCGGTGCTTTCATTCTTCAGCTTTAGGTGTTATATGTTTGGCCCTTCTGGGTCTTAGCTTGCGGTTCCATGGTAGAGAAAATTTAGGCCTGGAATGTTGTCTTCCAGTTAAATTGTAGGCTGAAAAATTAATCTATAAGTTAACCACACACCTAGCCACTTAGCTCACCTTCTTATTTATCAGTTTCTGTATTCATTTATTTTGCAGCAGTGTGTTTAGTGTGAATGTTCATCTTTACAGCGTCGGGTAATTTGTTTATTTATCTGCTCTTTCTCACAAGGGCTCCTGGCTAGCTTATTGTCAAATCCATTTCACTTAATCATCTTCCTGAATTCTTTGTGTTATCTGAGCAAATTTTCCTCTTGTTGCTTGGCATTGTGTAACTACTAGAATTAGGCTGAAGTTCTATCAGTGCTTCCCTCTGGCTTGGAGTATGACAGTGCTTGTACCCAGCCATGTCCCTGAGTCCTCTGATAGGACTTTTTTCTGATTATCTTTCTCCCTCTCTTTTTTAAAACCAATTTTTTGTGTTCTTTTCCAAGTTCTTAGGTTCTGGTAGTTTCCCTCAGTCCTTCGACACTGCTAGACTGAAGCCACCAAAACACATATACTTAAGAGCTGATCTGGGCTTGTGGCCAGCTTAACTGAAAAAGACTTGAGGTGACATGGAAGTTAGTTTGTTTATTAGGCCGTAACTTTCTTAGTGCCTATCAAGCTAATGCCTACCTGACTGTTTAATATTTAAAAATAAAATCAAATTTTAAATGGATCCTGGCTCTGCAAGAAGCATCCCTGACTCTGTAAGCCTTGTTATTGACAAAATATTTTTTTCTCTAAGTTATCATTTCTCTTTCTTTCTTCCTTTGTCCCCTTCCTTCCACCCCCATTCAGCTTCAAGTATTTTGTACGGTACTCCCATTTATAAGTTGAGTTTTTTTTCTGTCTTTTCAGAAGTGTGGTCTCTAACAGTCTTTATGCATGATCTCAGTAAACAAAGAACGTGTATGTGTTTGTGTTTGTGTGTGTGCATGTGCGTGTGTAGGGAGCCTCCCATATTTCCTCCCTGCCCCACAGAAAATATGTTTTCTGGAATCTCTTTTGACATTGAAGTGAATGCCCGTTGGCCCTCCCTTGCTTAATTCTCCTGAGAGGAGAGAGAGGCCTTTATGCTTGTTGTCATATCTTTTGTTTCTGCTGATTATACACAAAGTAAGTTGTAAATAGCTCTCTTACACACCGTGATTCCTTTGAGGTATGCACAGGAGAATAGTTAAGCTCTCAGCTTCAGTTTACCCTGGGGATACCAGAAGGTCCCTTTCAAGGCCTCTCACTCCCTGTTATAGCACCAGCAGAATGAAATTCAGATCAGTTCATCCCGTGATTAAACCTGCAGCATAATGTTTAGAAATATTAGCTGATCCATTCAGTATTTTTTTGTTTTTAACTTAAATGTTTTTATTACTTTAAAAAATAAAATATGCAAAGATGAAAAAAGAATAAAAATTAAAAGTCCCCATTATCTTAATCACTGTAAATATTTTGTGAAAATTGTATAAAACCTTGTCTTACAATATGGCATTGAAACAGACAGTACATTGCTAGCGTGAAAGAAAGTGGATAAAATGGAATCCCTCAAATCAGTTAAAAATTTATATTTCAGTGATTAGGTACACACCATATTGTATTAGATTAATTTACAATGGAGTTATAATAAGGAGTTAGACAATTTATGTCTGCTGTTTCTGTCAGTCATTTTTTAATTCCTTATAGCTAGTTGGCTAACTTAAGAGGCTTCTTTCTAATTCAGAAAGCAGAATGAAGTGTGCCTTTGTTACAACTAATTAGGTTATCAACTTTTATATCTTTTGTATTTTCCTGGGTACATTTTGATGAATTAGGAAAGAGATAAGGCTTGCCTTTCCCTTTTTAAGATTTTCCCTATCTGATCATTGATGACACTGATTGTAGTGGGTGGGATGGAGGTGTGGGGTATTGTTAGACCATGAACCCTGCAGCACACTATGCAGTTTTAGTTTGACTCTCAATGTCCTCATCTTTAGAATATGGGAGTCCACTTTCGTGGATTCTTATGGGTTTTTTTTCTGCTCAGAATTTCTAGGATTCTAGGTCTGAGAGTGCCACCCACTTCCCTCCTAGTTCCTTTTTTTGCAGTTAGGATTGTTGAAACATACTGGTAGCTTGCCACCGTTTCCTCCCAATTTATTCAAAGACCTTTTTGTTTTCTTTCAGAAACTGTGTATTTCTAAGTGTCTGAAGTTGTAATTGAATGTAATTGTGGTTGTTTAACTTTCTCCTTTCCTCTTGAGAGTGTTTATAAAGTGCATTCTGTGACAGAGGATAAAAAGGAACTAGAAACTTAGTATTTGTGACACGGTTCAATAATATAAAGGAAAGTAGGAATTTGTTTTGTGTATGTGAAATAGAGTATTGTTTACACTTACTTTGCAATACATACATTCTGGCTTATCAAATCTGCTTTAATCAGTTAAGTAGTCACATTTATTGAGGTTTATAGGAAGCTTTTTGGGGGATTTCATTTTGATATGTAATATTCTAAGATTAAATGTTTTTTTTTTCTTTCTGTTTATTGCTCCCTAAGGAGAATTACTGTTGTGGAACTCATTAGTGCCCCTCCATATGTCAGCTGAGGGGTGGAATCAGCATCATTTCTGTGTGTGACATAACACAAATGCACGGTGTCTCTGCTCTTCTCCATGCCCCATTTCTTTCTCATTCCTCAGTTTAGAGGATAAATTCCCTTTTACATTGCTTATGTTGTCCAAGTAGTAGGTCTTGATTTCTCTTAACACCTTCATTTCCTTTATTGTCATCTTTGTAATTTCATATGAAAGATTAACAAATGCCTCTAGAGTAGATGTCACTAAATATAGTCAGTACGTGTTTTTTCTTATTAACTTCTTTGAAATATGTTCTTAATATTTCTTTTCTTTCTCTTTACCATTTCTTAAGTTTGAATCTGGGCTTTGCAACTTAATAGCATGTGACTAGTTTTGTATCTGCTCTAAGCTTCAGTTTTTCGTTTGTAAAAATGGAGATACTCATATTCTGTAAGATTGTTGAGAGGAAAAAGTGGGTTAATTTGTGAGGTGCCCACGTGGTGCTTGGCACATTGGACTCCACAATGTGCTCATGGGTAAAGAGTGGTTACTAACTTCAAAGATACATGATATTCTGTCCATTCCACCTTATGGATGTAGGCAGGAAGAAAGAATGAGAGAATTGAAAAGAGAGTTGTACCTAAAAATGTATGAAGAGTTGACCCAGTGGCCTTTTTTTTCATTAGTGATTTTCATTAGGGAACTTGCAAAGTGGAATTTATTGCAAATTATTTAAGTTTGGAGAAGTAAACTGATTTGTGAGTCAAAAGACAGAGGGAGACACCTTCCAAGGCTGCATGCTTGGCCAAAAACTGATCTCTGAACAAAGAAAATTGATTATAGCACAGATGATCTTAATTGGAGTTTAAAAAATTAAAAAATCAAAACACCAAAGGACTGCTTTGAGAGAGAAAACAACACAGGTGGGATGACACTTAGCTGAAGTATGGAGATTCTAATATATATCAATAGACATATGATCAGTGAAGATAGCATGTGTTTGGAAATAGCAAGTAGGAATTAGGGAAATTTGTAAAAAGTAGAAAACAGGTTTAAATGCAATCTAAATAATTTTTCTTTATCTTGGAAAACCTGAAATGAAGTAAGCAAGTGACAGTAAGCAATATTTAAGCCTGTTATTCAGGCTTAAATATCTGTAAATTATAACAGATAATTTAGTTTTGAAAGGGGATGTCAGTGTGGAATTCTATGTATAGAGAAACATTAAGTTAACTGTTTTGTTATTATTATTAGACTTACAACCCAAGGTTCTTAAACTTAATTTTAAAGATAGTAAATATAAGTAAGTAAATAATAAATATCAATAAATAAAAGTTTGCCTATGCTAGCCTACACCAGGAACAGGAAAAATAGCTTTGAATATTTATTTTAAGAGTGGAAGGGAACTTTAGGTGTTATAGAATGTAGTTTTCTTAATCCCCACATAAAAAAAATAAAGTACAGAGGAGAACAAAATGCGACCAATGTCAAGCAGAGATTCTGTGTTTCAGTCTTTTTTTTCTTCCCTCATTTCCACCCTTTTTACCTTCCTTACTCTCACCCTTCCTGTCCCCAGGTATTTGTTAAATGCCTACTTTGTGCTACATACTGTCGATACAAGGGGGAACAAAATTTATGTGGATCTTTTCTTTTTGGAATTTATCTTCTGGTAGTTAATAATAAACTTAGTTATATGATATTTAAAATATATTTGACATAACTAAGTGTCAAGTATACGTCAAGCCTTGATGACCTGTTTCAGACCTGCAGTTGGAATGTCCCTCTTCTGCCTGGATTGAGTGTGACTGTGTGCAGTGCTCAGCAGCCTCTATATCCAGCATCTAATCTGGCCGTATTCCCCCAGGTTCCACTGGCATGTGCTGGCAGAGTGCTGGGTGCAGACTTTTGCCCAAACCTGGAGGAGCCAGAACAGAGGCTGGAAGTCCAGGTTGGAGTCTTACTGTTTTATTAGTTGGGGGTGGTGTGACAGAAACAGTGGTTCCTGAAGGCTGTACTGGTGTATTAATGCCATTAGGAAAAGACAGCCATTGAGATCGATGTAAAGAGGAACGAATGAAACATATGTGCAGCAAAAGGTCCTTTTCAGGATGAGTTTTCTGTAATGGAGCTTATTCATTTATTCAAGAAATATATACTGTGGTGAATAATAACACGATCTCTGAAGGTTGACTGCCTAGATTGATACAAGTTGCTGTGAGACCTTTGTCAAGCCACTCAAGTTAAATAAGCCTTGGTTTTCTCATCTATAAAGTGGAAATTTATCATACAAGGACATTATGAGGATTAAATGGCTTAATGTATATCCAGCAGTTAGCACAGGGCATGGCACATAGCAGGTACTCAGTAAATATTAGGTCTCATCATTTAAATCATCACTATCAGGTGCTGTAAGCACTGTGTTAGGCACTGCAGGTGTATGTGAGCAAGTCTTGCTTCCTGCATTATGATCTCCCAGCTCAGGAGAATAGCAGCTTTATGAGAAAAGAAGGACTTAATGATAAGTATCTTTTCTCTTTGTGGACTGGGAGATATGTCCTGTTGTGTAATAGAAGTATATTAGCAAAGTACATTTTTTTGTGAAAGTGGTGGCTTGGAATTTAGTTCATTTTGTGTGGTCTTGAGACATTAGATGTGGTGTGGTACTACAAATTAAAAATATAAATATGACCTCTTGACTAAAGGCATGTCTCCACATCCATATACCTTTTTTTTTTTTTTTCCTGTGACCGGCGCTCAGCCAGGGAGTGCACCGGTCATTCTTATATAGGATCCGAACCCGGGGCGGGAGCGTCGCCGCGCTGCTAGCGCAGCACGCTACCGAGTGCGCCACGGGCTCAGCCCACATCCATATACCTTTTAATATTTGAGGAATGTGTATGTCAGTGCAGAGATACAGGCTGAAGTTTAAACATGGCATCCCCTAGCAAGAACAAATTGATACTTCATACTATTTTTTTTTTCAGGATCTCCATTTGGCATCATTTTCTAAATTTTCAGGCTTATGAGATGAGATTAGTGAGCTCAGTTTAAAACATTTTTACTGGTTTAGACACCCCACATGAGAAAAGAAAATAATTTTAAAAATTGACTTCTTCACAATGTGAGTGAGGGTGGAAGTGGTAAGAGGAAGTTTTGATTTTTATGGTTCTGAAGGGTACACCATCTCTTGCACACCTGCTCTTGGCCTAGGGAAGACCACCTGAGCTCTGCCGTGCCCCAAGCTGGTACCGTCTGGGTGGTGCATGGCTGTGAAACAACAGAAAAGCAGGTGTGACGCATATGTGACATGACAATGTATTTCCTGGTTCTAGAAAGCTAACAGCTTGTTTGTGACAGTGTGATGGAAGATTTTTTGTAGAGAATAGTCTGATCTTTGACCTGTTTGGGTAGGACGAGTGATGTCGTTCAAACACATCACCTGGAATGGTCTGTCATGGGTGATTGTTGGATTATCTGTGTTTGAATCTGGAGTTAGAGTGCAAAGAGAAATGGGTTTTGCAGATGTGAGTGCATGAAATAAAACTGAAAAGACCTATGTAGAACATTATTTTGACATACCAAAGGAGGAAATGTATATTTATAAGATTAAATGGAACTCTGGTTGCAGATAAACAGGTTGTGAGGTTGACAATTGAACATGAGCTTTGCAAAGAAGACCAAGTTCCTGTACAAATTAATGAAAGTGATCATATTACTGGATTCTTTGTCTTGCAACACCATTTTGGTGGACTGAGTGGAAAGATTGAATCTGTTAAAAGATGGTCACCTATGGTGAATTGGTGAATTAATTGGGACCCACTTGAACTATTTCCTCCTCTCTTTTTTTCCTCTTTCTTTCTAAATATGGTTTCCATACAATTTAGAAGTACCTAGTACATATCCATATTATGTCAGTCGTAATAAGCTTGACACATCATGTATTCTTCACCAGCTAATAATTCCAGGAGTGTTTTCAGCTTTGACTCCTTTCATTCTTGCCATGGCATGTATCCTGGTCCTTTCATTTTTTTTTTGTCCTAGGGAATAAGCCATTTCTTATTTTTTAGACCAGCTGTAAACAGTAGGGGACTCACTATAGGACTTGCCTGTGTCATCTACTTTCCCTGCTTGGATCTCAGGCTTTCCCCTTAGGGCCAGGCAGGTATCCACTAGAGGATTTGCTGTTTGGCTTCTTGATTCGAGAATAACCTGCTATACACCTCAATTTAGGATCAAAGATTTATTTATATCCTTTCTTACAAAGAATTTTCGTTTAGACACACAGCCCTCAAATCTGATTTATTTTTATATTTTAGCTGTCATAGTTCTTATGACTGGTGGAGCCCCTTCCTGTTCTTACCTTTTTTCTTTGAAACCTTTGCCTTTTATTCCTATAATTTCAGATTTCTTAGAAACTTTATTGTTCAATAATCCTAAAATCCCTAACATTCTTCCATGAATGTATCTTTGGTTTTGAATGACTGTCCTCCTTTAAGTCTTTTCCTGACTTGAATTTGGAAGGACGTCTTCTGTGTTTTTATGTTAATATGCTTGTTTAGGAACAATAGCTGGAAATCAAGACTATGGTTCACTATCTAACTTTATTTTCCTTCCTCAGTGGTTTTTGAAGGAGGTATGAAACTGGGTAGTATCTTCAGTGTAGGAGGTTAACTGATCTATAGTAGCAAAGAATTGTGCTCTTCCACAGTCATCTTATAGGAAGTGGCTATTCTAGTTAGACCTCCCTTGATTGCTGATAAATATTTTTAATCAGAGAAAAGTTACTTAGTCTAACTGTGCCTCATCATATATTAAGTTGTCATAGTTAGCACAATTCTTTTCTCAGTTGAGAATTCAGGATGTGAGGTTTGACTTGATATTTTTCACCACTGAAGCGCTTAGAAATTAGAGTAAATAATGAACCAATATTTCAGTATCAGATTAGACACAATTTGCTGTGATGTTTCGTAAACCACAGACTCCTTTCTTCTGTAAGTGTGTGAAGGATCACTTTTTTTTTCCAGACATACCGGAGTGCAAGTGTAAATTTCCATAAAATTTAAATGAGGTGCTTCCTGTAATTAATGAACAATTGTGGCTGCTCTCTAGTCTGCATTGTAATTAACCGTGATCAGGCTTGTTTAGTGATGACACTGCTCCTGTAATAATTTGACAAGCTACTGTGAATTTGCCAGGTTATTAAACAACCTGCAGCATTCACTTATGGAATCACAGGGATAAGCTCGGCTGCTGCTGCTGGTAGTTAAATGCAGCATAAGGGTGAACCAAAAGCTGCCCATTGAAGTCTATTGATCAACATGAAAAGATTTAAATTCCTATGATTTTGGAGAAGTTAATTAATTTTGTGTGGGGTGTCTTGAAAACTTTTTTATTACATGATAAATTTACTGGGGCAAAGCTGATTGTTTTTATGAACTCATCATGAAGCTAGCAAATTCTCTGTATTGTTTTTTTTGGGGGGGCAGCTGGCTGGTGTGGGGGTTCGAACCCTTGGTGTTACAAGGCTGCACTCTAACCAACTTAGCTAACAGGCTAGCCCTCTCTATATTGTTAACACTAGTACAGGCTAAACAGACTCTGAGGTTCTCACTATCTCACCTTATTAAATAGGTACAATTATTTGAAAAACAAAACAAAAATTTTCCCCTTCCAAAATCTATTCACAATATACTCCAAATATAAGGTCAATCTCTCTCCCTTTTTTTCCTGTTAGAAACAACAGATGACCTTGTGCTAAACAGAGTTACATTGCAGGTAGAGCACTCTTAAGTGGACTGGTAGCCTTGTATCCTTGGTCACCAGTGCACTGGCCCCCCCAACCCCCTCTTTCAGGTTAAGAGCTGTTCAAAACGTTACTGTCTAGTTACTGTGGTGTCTTTCATTCAGATTCTGTTTATTGACTAAACCGCAAGGATTCCTGCCCAAAGTACCAGGCGGTCTATGCTTGACTGATTTTGATTTTCTAACATCAGCCCTGGGGTTTATTTGAAAAATGTACATATACTGCAGCTTTAACAAGTCAAGTGACTTGCATGTTTTTGACCATGCAGTAGAGTATATCTGAAGATTATTAAATTTAGTGGGGGGGGGGGGGTAAAGGAGGGGTGGGGAATAAGTGTTAGTAGTCATTGTACCGTTGCAGAGTGAGTGTGTGTATGTGACACATGGTTTTTGTCTTTTCATCTTCTTCAAGAGCCAGAAAGTTTCCTGCCGTTCTCTTTCCAGCTATTGACAAATGATTGCCAGATGTGAGATCTTTGCAGTGCTCTTTTCCTCAGTAAACCTGCAGCGATGGGATATTTGATTCTCCCTCGCCCATTTCATCTCCTTTCCACATCTGCCAGGGACACACAAGAAATACATCCCTACATGAGAGTTTAAAGTTTACTCAGCTCCTTTTTCCCCTCCAATAAAGTGTTTGGAGACAACAGAATGAGGTCCATATGACTTTCTCCCTACTTCACTGTATGAAATTAGTTGTTTATTTTACTTATCTACCTCTCGGTAATTGAACTATTTCATTTTAGTTTCAGTCCATGGAAAATTTGATGTAACTCTGGGAGTGCTAAGAGTTTCCTATTGTCTGCTTGTTCCAAGTATGCCACCCTCAGAACTTCCCTCTGAGCGCCTCAATTCTGATAAAAACTAGACAGTCCGTTTCATAGGATTTCCTAGTGAAATAATTTTAGTAAAGAACTGTCAAAATATTAAGTGTGGAGTATCTGGTAATATTTAGTAGTCAGTTAGGATTAAAAAAGCCATCTGTGAGGGGAAAAATTCAACTTGTTTGGCTTGATTGATTTACTGTGTGTTTGTGTCCATTGTCAAAGTTGATGTGGATGGAGCTCTAGTTTTAATCATAAGTAACTTATGAAAGAGAAAATATGCTGAGGTTTGGAGTCATTTGAAATTAGCCTATGTAGGTTACACACATAATCACTGACATGTACAGAAGCCTTTTGCATCTGCTCGGAATTCGTATTGGTATTGATATATTTTTTTTCTCATCTCAGTTTGAAAATATTTTCCAAAGTGCCCTGATAGCTCATGTTCATACTATAGGGTGGGCTGACACAGGTCGCCTTTCTATTTTCCTATTACACATTTTGGCAAACGAAAAAGCCCCTTATTCCCTGAATAAGATCAGCGTATTTTAAAAAAGCATTGAAAAAATAATCCATAAAATGTCTGCCACATGTTCTCTAGTTTATGGAAATGTTTTCCAAATTAAAGCTGTAGTATTGGATTCTCATTGTAAAGTGCTAGTGTGTTTACTATTTCTGCCACCTTCTTAGCTACCTGTGATTATGTCAGTTTGTATTTTTTTGTGAAATTTCAATGATGTGTATAATATAGTTACTATTTCTGAATTTCTGTACTGAGAAAAATTACTATTTTTTGTTATTAAAGGAGGTAAATGGTTATGCCCATATCAGAATCAAAATAGGAAAAGTGTGGTCTGTTTGTTGATATGTTCTGTAAAAATATTAACAAAAGAATAACAACAAACAAAATATAACAAGAACAACAACAACAAAAAGCCACAGCCCCTAAAAAGACTAAATCCTGCTTAGTCTAAGTAAATGGGGTAAAAGCATTTATCATAAATTGCCAAAATGTATGTTTCTACTGGAAGTTTTAATTGGATAAGGTAGAAGATAATCACAATTGAAGACAAAGACATTGATTTCAATCTGTTCATTCTCAAAGACAAGATGATCATGTTGAAGGACTTTTAAACAATACCCCCCAAAACAAAATTGCCAAAAATGAAAAAGGCCCCCGTGGAAAAGCTTATATTGTTATTGTTCTTTGCCATTCCTGGAGGACTGATGCCACGCTAGGCACTTAGTGGATGCCAGTGGTTGGGAAGGTGGAGGCAAAGAGCTCTTTCATAAAACAACAAGGTTAGGAACTCCTGTGGCAGGAGCCAAGTTCCTCCGAGTTTAGATCACTTCACATAATTTGCCCTCGCTAATGAATTTGCTGGTTTCTCATGCCTTTCTGCATTTTCCTCACCATGGTTACCCTGGGAGGCAGAGGTGCTAAGCAATGGAGGTGTCATCCGGCCTGCGCACCTAGGGAACGTCCTTCAGAGGACGACTTGTCACCAGCCGTCAAAGAAGAGAGTGGCTTTGTGGTCTCTGAACATCTGGCAGTGCTGCACAGGAAGCTGAGGGGGTGTCATTAATTGTGATGAAATAATTTAAACCATCAGGAATAAATGAGGCTGTTAAGCTAAGTTCAGATTCCATTTGCCATGCACATGTGTCTAGCAGCCTGTGTGCAGTTAAAAAAAAAATTGAATTACATTAGCTCATGAGTAGAAGTGAAACAGATACTGTAAATGAAACAAGTTACGGTGTAGTGATGACATCTTGTTGAACCCCTTCAGAGTTACAGTTTGTAGGATCAATATATTGAAAGTAGAATATGACTTAATGAATTTTTACATAAAAGCGTTCTTATGGTATTGAAGAGTATAGTTAGGACCAGTGGTTTATTGGTGCACAGAGAGGATGGGTAGGTGGATGGGTAGAAAGAAGCAAGCCACCAGGTAAAGGTCGGGAGAGTGAGAGTGGGGTTCTTTGCCTGCAAAGCCAGGTAATTTCTCTCTTATGACTAACTGTGGATGTCCCTTTGCGAGCTTCTGACACATCCACATTGTTTTCTTGAGATTAAAAACTACTGTCTTGGGTGATAAGAGATTACTCCACAAGCAAATGAACATATTTTTAAGACTTTGCACAATTAGTGAGCACTGATTTCAAATGTAATTTTCAGGCAGTATGGAAAGAGGCAGCCCAAATTTCTTTACAAAGGAAAGACTGTCGGGTTTGGAATGTCAGGGCAATTCTGAGGTTTTGTGCACTAAACTGAGCAATGGTGTGTAGGTTCCAAAGTATATTTCTAAAATAAAAGTCATTTCTTCACACATAAGCAAAGTCTTCAAACTTGAGCGTTTATTTAAAAGTAAATATGGAAATCTGAAAAATAAAATGAGACTGTTTAGGTACAGAAAGCATTTTTAAAAAAAGTCATTGGAGAGGTAATCCCTCTGTCAGAAAACAGATACAGGCAGTGGTTCAGAGCCTCTGGCAAGCTTTGGAGAGGAGCCATTTTACTTACAAGTATTTTATCTTCCTTTACTTCTATAGTCCCTTCTCTACCATGTTGCTTTTCTCTTTTCCCTGTTGTGTGTCAGCCTTTTTTCTTCCCCTTTTCTTTCTCCATTTTCTCTTTTCTTTCCTTTATTCTCACTTTTAATTCTTATTCTCTACATTTTGTTCTCTTTACGGTCTGTTTTCATTCTCTATCTTCCATAGATGTAAACTGCAATTCTTTTTCATTGTAGTCTTAGTTTTCCTGTTACTAGTTAAAAAATTAATATCTACAGTTACTTAAGTTGTAAAATTATAAAATTTAGGTTTTATTTTTACATAAAGTTATGGGACCGTTGGTAGGTTTTTTTGAAGAATGTGAATGAACTTTGATTAGTTTTTTAAAAAGGGAATGCAGAACATGTTCATCCCTTTCCCCAGACTCCTGAATGAAATTGTTATTGGTGAAAGTCAGTGAGAAGTTTGTAGTCCTGACTTACCATCTCCCTTCTTACTCCTGACATAGGAGGAAGACATTCAAATTGAAACACTTGAATTTTCTGATATCAGACTTTCTTGAAGTTTAATAGAATAACCACTAGTTAAGAAATTGCTTCTGAGTGTTTTTTCTTTGCATTTTATTTTAATTGATAAAATAGAATAGGAAGACGTATTCTTCATCCTATATCTTGGCAGTGTTGGAAGGATTAGATACGGTCTGGGTATAAGGCACTGTGCCTAGCACACAGCTAATAGTGAATGAATTGTTGTTGTTATATAAATTATTTTTACTGGCTTCTGGTGGCCAAGCATGTAAAACTTAAGAAGAAATTTTTTCCTGAAAATTTCACCTGTCTTGACAATTTAAATATTATTCGCCTCAAAACAATTTTATAATTTTTTCTCCTAAAATAAGGAATCCAAGGAGAACGTAGAAACTTTTGGAATAAGATAGCTATGTTTTTCTTTTTCTTTCTTTTTTTCTTTCTTTCTTTCTTTCTTTCTTTCTTTCTTTCTTTCTTTCTTTCTTTCTTTCTTTCTTTCTTTCTTTCTTTCTTTCTTTCTTTCTTTCTTTCTCTCTCTCTCTCTCTCTCTCTCTCTCTCTCTCTCTCTCTCTCTCTCTCTTTCTTTCTTTTGCATTCTATAATGCATTTATTTCTCAAAACAAGAAAATGATAGTATATTCAGCAGTTGTTTGGAGTTTCCTTTTGGAAGTGTGTTTGTAAATATTTACAGAAAAAATGTTTCATGAACTTAAGGCTTTTTTGTTTTTGTATTTTTTATTTTAGTGAGGTATGAACTGGATCCCCTCCATATTTTTAAGACCACCTTCATTCTTCCTGCTGTTGTTATAATTACTCTGTGCTTAAGTAGCATTAAATTCGTGGATTTCTGTATTTTGGGTGCTATATTTCAGGTACATTATGGTTTAAGTACACAGGTTGAATGGCCTGAGAACCTAACTACATTCTGCATTCTCTCTCAATACCAGTGTTTCTAGAGAATGTTATCTAGATTTTAGACGACTAACTTAACATAAGCTGTTCACGTTGGGAACTGCCAGTCTTAATATAAGAAACGTTGAATAAGATTCTTATGTTAACTTTATGTAAGTTCTAAGCCATAGCCATAGCAGCTTCATAGAAGAAGGAAGAAAGGAGAAAAACAGGAAGTATTTTAATTCTTGGCTTGAATAGAGAGAATTATGTTCATCTACATGTGCATGGCTTTTGTATACACATATAGTATATCTCATTATATATATCTATATTTTATATGTTTATAAGAATAGCTGGCCATGTTCTGTTTAAATATTTTGTTGGAGTTAGTCATAATGAATAATTTACATTAAGAACACGTAGTCTTCTTTCTTCCACTCACAAAATGATAGAAAAACCTTTTGTTTGGGTAGATAATGGAATCTCAATTTGTGTGTTAGATTCTTTAGGACTCAGTATTTTTTTTTCCATATGGTTTCAAAATTTAGACCTGGAAATTATCTGAAGTTATATAACCCAATATCTTCATTGTACAGATTTGGAAAGTGAGGCCAAGAATTTTTAAAACATTTTCCCAAATGACATAGTAAAACATTCTCCATTTTTGATGTTTCAGAGTCTGTAAGATATCGTTAACTGGTTGTTCCTTTAAGCTTACTAAGTATTATATAGCCTTATTCTAAATTTTGTCTTGTCATAGAAAATTATTTAACTTAATTTGTCCTTTGTCTGTATGACCCGAGTGAATGTAAATAAAGAATGCAAGTATTAGTCATACCTCAATAAAGCTGGAGGGGAAAAGAATGCAAGGAGGCTATGTTTCTGGCTTAGTAGTAGTGGTCTTTTCAGGTTCCCCCATGAAGATATCAGATCCTCTTGCATGATTAGTCAAATGTGCTAACCTGATGCTAAGAAATGGAATGTTTGGGCCTGGCTTTTATTTTTCTTCTCTCTTTCTAGTGTCTGTTAGTATAGAATTTAGGTGTTTTTCAAAAACTAACTCTTGAACTTTAAAAAGGAGAAATAGACCCTAAATAATCTAAATAATCTCTTTTTCAAAAGAAAAGTGCTATTATAGATATCTGAAGAATAGAATTGCCCAAGAATATAAAGTGTTACTTACTCTTTAATGTCCTGTGAGTGCCAGTGGAATTTCACAGAGCATAGAAGCAGACCAAGTCCTTTCAAAATCATTGTTATTATAAAAACCACCTTTAAGTGCCTTTTTGGGTATGGTACTATGTTTGCATCCTATAAAAAGTGAGCTGAACAGATAGGGACTCTGCCCTCTAGGAGTTAATAATCAAAAACAGGTAATGTAGTTGACATCTGTTATTGTATTAAGGTCCTACAAATAAACATTGATCAAATTCATAAGTAAAGTTTTATATCATAGACTAGTAAAAACCTTTTTGCTTGCCTGATTAAATAAGTAAACAGACAACCTCATGATCACACTGAAACTATCTGTGGAAGTTGTAAAATGACTAAACTAGAATAATCCTGACACCAAGATACTCCTTTACATTGTTATTTTTTAAGGGTTTTAAAAGAGCGCTGGCATTACTATATCTGGATTCACAGATGTTACTTTTATGAATTTTCCCCCATCTCTGAAACATCCCCATTTCTTACTGTTGACTGGTGGTACTTACTGTTGTAAACCAGCATCTTCCAGTACAGTTTAAAATTTGTATCCAAGCCCCCAATATTAATATAAATTTTATTTTTAAAAATTAGCTGCCTTTTTCCTCCCTCTGTTACTAGAAACTACATTAAAACAGATTTAGGGACAAATAAGTACAAGTAAATATTGAAATATTTTGAATAAAAATAAAACAGATATAGGGGTTTAAAATTGATGCTATAGTGAGTTGAACTTATATATCCAAAATTCTTTGGGTAGAATATTGGTAAGAAGAGATAAGTTCAGAACTTTGGACTGAATAGTTAGTTGTAAGTTTGGGTAAAGCTATACCAACTAAAATTAAACGTATGAGGGTACTTCAAAAAATTCATGGAAATATAGAATTAAAAGATAATACAAATCTTTCCATGAAGCTTTTTTTTTTTTTTTTTTTTTGGTGGCTGGCCAGTATGGGGATCTGAATCCATGAACTTTTTGAAGAACGCTTGCATAAATGTTGGAAAGGGGAGGAGAAATAGGCATTGAGTTTGATAAAATATTTTCTCTCTGCATGCTTCAACTTTAACTCAAGGTACTTTAACACTCACTTCATTCTGAAGTGTAGGGGAACTAATAGAGCAGCAGTGGGAAGACTAAACATGAACCCATTTCAAAGTTCAAGGCATTGAAGAAATGGCTATTGCTACCCCAGTGTAGGTGTCTGTCTTTGTAAATTAAAGCATGTGGATGCATAAATTAATTAGAACAGTCAATGATATAAATCAGACTTACTTGGTACACTGATGAAATGAGCATTGTTTATAAGATTATCTTGTTATTTAATCTCTTCTCTATAAACCTGGCTGGCAAGCATTATGAAGTAATAATACAATTAATATGATGATGGTATACTTTTTCTTGGTACAGGCCTGATCCTGCAGGTCTTTCTTGACTCGGATTTGTGTATATAGAAGACCATAAGAATTGGAAATTTTAATTAGCAAGAATGTTTCACACCCCCCCCACCCCTCAGTTGTGGGTTTTTGTTTCTGTTTTTTGCATCTCAGAATGTTCCCTGGTATATTTGTTGTTTTTGAACCATTCATCTATTGACCCCAGAAGAATAAACTGCCTTCAGATATTATTTTCTCAAAACTGTGCAAAGTTCATTATAAGCACTACCTGCTGTCTTCCAGCTATACTGTGCTGTGCTACTGGGTCTTAAATATAAAAGAGAAAGATTTATTTATAAATGAAGCTATTAGGAATTTCTTGAATAAACAAAGGATTTTTTTTTCTTTGATGTGAAAGGGAATTTTGTTTATAATTGTTAGTCATATAAATCCATGTCTAACACATTCAAGGACTATTTGTTATCTTTTGTATGAAATGGAATGTACTCCTGTTAGCTAGAGTGCAAAAAACAGGAACACTTAAATAAAACCAAACAGGGATCCTAGTGCAAAGGGAAATGGTTAGTGCTATTATTTAATATTTGATTCAGAACTTTTGCTTAGTGTTTTTTACTTTGCCTACTTCCCCTATCCCCACCTTCTGACTCCATGAAGTTGGTTTCTTTATGTCCTGAAATGAAAACTTTACTTTGGGAAAATTAAAGATGTGTATTTTATTGACCTTGCTCTCAAATTGCTTAACTACTCCATGACATTCTCTGATTCTTTAACAGAATTTGGCAATGGTGTCCAATAATTTAACTAATGAATTGCAGGGGAGGAAAAAAGTGATAAGTAATTCCTTCTTGTAAAATCTTTTATGAATGGAGCCTGATGACTGGAATTTGTTGTTTCTATTTAATCTCATAGAATGGATTTAGAACAGTGTCCTTTTAGGATTATGCATTAGGCAATTATGAATGTGATATGATAAAATCTTAATTGTGATACTATTTTGTCCTGAACAATTAGGATTTTTTGCTTCTGTATTGGTATGCGTTGATGTTAAACATTTTCAGTTTGACAAGTCAGCTATTTAGAGGTATTATTTTAAAGATTTTTTGTCTCATCTTCATAGGAGTGCCACAGATCTCCCTGTTTCACCAGTGATTATCTATGATGCCATGGCAACATCCCTGGCTGTTAGCAGAGCATGTATTATTTCTGTGGTTTTGTGAATCAGTAACCACTAAAAGATTTCTGACCAATCACCCGTGAATGATTTGTTCAGAGCTTGCTTAATAAGAGAAACTGTGACATAAGACAACCTCACAATAAGTGTATGGATACATTTTCACTGTTATACCTGGCTCTGTTCTGGATTATGCAACTTGGATTTTTAGTGATTGTTGAGCTATGCAGATATATTTGATGGAGTTTGGGTCTGTTTTCTGGAAGACTTTCAGAACAATACTTGTCAAGTTAGTATTAAAATTAGGGGATCTTCTGACTGGAGCCCGTGCCTATGGTTGAATAAGATGCCCTCTGGGTTGAAGAGGTGACTAACAGTGGGCCAACTACCTTCCTCCACTTGCTGGCCAGAGCCTGCCACTCAGATCTGGTGGGAAGTAGGTTTCAGAGAGTTGAGAAAACAGTATGAGGTTACCTTTCCTATTTGTAACTGGAAGTGATGCATACAGTCAGAGACAGTGAGAAACTCTGGGATATAGTCGAACTCTCTATCAAATAAAAGCCCTGGTGGTAAAGGTAAATGCCGATTTGGAGTAAAGGCTACAAAGCACACTTCAGTGTTTTTCTGACGAAATGGCTTCTCTGTAGGCTGCCCATTCTTCCAGATATGAAAGATGTAGCCTTTCTGTAATTTCCTAGTTCCTCTCTTTTTATCATTTATCCTTTCCTTTTGACTGTGAATTATGTCACTAACTCATCTCTTCCTTCATTTTGATACAATCAGATATTTTTATCCACACATTTTAGGATGTCTTTGGGCAGTTCACATAAGCTGGGTCTTCCTGCAAGGAGATCAAGGCAGTGTCTTGCATGAAGGTACTTTGTTTAGGGAAGATCCCAGAGTAGTAATCAAGGACCAGGGGAAACCAATACAAAGATGCGTTATTGAGGTGATCAGTACTATTACTGGTGGGTACTCATTCTCACTGCGGCCTTCTGAGGCATCCCATGAGTATGTCCCATTGGCTGTCATTCTCCATTGATTGGTATGGCCCTCTGAGCATTAGCTCCCTGTACTTCTGACTTGTTCATGTCCATCTTCTTCAAGATTGCACATGGGTAAGCTCAGGGTAAGGTGCTAATTAGCTGTAAATGGGGGAAGTTGCTTAATTTAGCTAGAATAAGAGGTGAGACAGAGTTTTTAGTAGTGCACAGGAATCCATACATGTGTTTGGTTTTAGTCTAAATGCATAGAGAGTTCTGGTGTATTTGCTGTTCATAATCCCTCAATTTTTGTCGTGGGCTTCTCAGGTGAGTTCAGGTATGCCTTTACCACCACTTTGTTATTGGAAAGGATTGTTTGCTTTTCCCTCAATAATTTTAGCATAACTTTTGGAGCGCTGGTCATTCACCACTAGGACCAGAGTGATCTGGAGTAAGTAATACATTTCTCTTTCATTGACATGGGTCTGTTGCTTTATCCACACTGAAGCATAAAACATTAATAGGCATTATCCCAATTATATTCCATGTCTTTGGTTTTGGAATGGGGTAGAGTTAACTGTTTAGCTACTCTTAATATTCTTCTTAAAAACAGTTATTTAGCAGAATTCTGCCACAGGGTGACTTGGCTCTTTCATGCCTGCAAAACTTCATTGCAGTAGACTGCAGTAGACCCAAGACTTCATTGCAGTTTTCCAAATCCCAATAGATATAATTAATGCTTCTATTAAACCATGGCATATGATAGATTAGTGAAGATTTAGAGAAGAGTGTAAGAAGAAACTAAAAAGTAGTCCCCAGTGGGATTGAAGCATGCATGCTTACAGTGCTTGACAGGAGAATCTGTTTCAGAAACCACCTTCTCACAAAAGCAGTGAGTCACACAATTATCATATGTGTCCTTTTTATTGTAGTTATATATTTTTATTGGAGTCTTGCTCCAAAAATTATAAGATTAACTATTATCATGGATCATGCAGAAGAGATGAAACAGCAGAGTTTCCTACCATGCTCTCTAAGCTGCATAAAAGTCTCTAACACCTTTTGCTTCTTGTAAGTGGATAAACTGATCTTAATTTCTTTCTCGGTGGTATCTGATTCTTTCCTGGCTGTTCGTGTTTTTAAAGAAATACATATTGCTTATAGGAATGATATTTTAAGGGGGTAGAGACTAACAGTTCTCTATTTGTATAGGTAGATGGAAGGGATACCTTGCAAATGAAATGCATAGCACAGTATCTGAAATATTATAATTTCCTCAATAAATTATTATATTTTTAAAAGACCAGGACAGAGAAACAGCAGAGATTCAGATTCTGATGTGAAATTATAGCTGTTTGACATCCTTAATTGGGAACTGTTATCCAATGAAATGTTCTTCCGTTTGCTTTTTTGTTCCAATTCACAATAGACAATACTGTGTCAGTAAAGAAAGAATTCAGATTATTCTGCTAGAACTTTCTCTTGCCTTGAAGGAGTTGGACAGTTGGATGATTTGAGGTTAAGATGCCTTAGCACCTTTAGGGCAAAATGCAACCTTAAGGGTGTGATAGAATATACCATCTACAGGATAAAGAGTTTTAGATTATAAGGAAAATAACTCCCTATGTGGGCTCTTCAGGAACAATTTTCTATCTTGCGGTTGGTCACTTTCAATGTATGGCAATTGCTTTCCATTATAATTCCAAGCTTCAATCAATATGTAGAACATTATTCAACTTATAGTTACAGTATAACCAAAATATGTCAAATGTGGTTTCTGAGTGGCTGATTTACAGTAAGTCTTCCTCAGCCCGCAAAGTGGATGTTATGACTAATCTGAACTCCCATATACTGAGGCATTTCTTCATATAAAATTGTGTGTGTGTGTGTATGTGTGTGTGTGTGTGTGTGTGTGTGTGTGTGTTTTGGGGTGTGTGTCTGTAGAGATAGGAGAAGAAGTAAACCACTATGTCACTTATTCACATACAAATTGATCCATTGTCATCTCCTTTGCATCTACATGGATTGTTGTGAATTATTTGCTCACCCTGGGAGAGATGTGCTTTGAATTCTAATAATTTAAAATCTGTGAATCTATTAAAACCATATTTGTAGCTCAAAAAAATTGATATTCACTGGGCAGTTTGCCCAACAAGAGAAAGTCAAAGAGATTACACACTTATTCTAAGTAACAGCAACTGCCCTGCCAATTCTTCCTTTGAAAGAATACAGCAGACCCAAATTATACATCTGTGGGTAAGGGGAGACAAGACAACTCAATATATCAAAATCAGAAAGTAAATTCTGCAATAATGGTTACAATAATGTTTCAAGATGTGATTTCAGCATAGGCCTAGTCATTGAACTAAACTCAGCTTAGATAGGTTTAAAATTGTTTAAAGCACATCCTGAGGTTGTTAAATATGTTTATCTTTCTTACTTGAAATCAGAATATTCACTCTTGTAGTACTCTTATACCCTGAGATCACATGGGGCAATGACATCTTCATTGTTTAATGGAGAAAGTGAGACCCACATGTCACAGTGACATACTGTGGTCCCACCCGATCTTCTGATTTCTCATCTAAAAGTCTTTTCACAAGGTACCAAATTAACATACTGGCTTCTACAGTGTGCAGGGGTATGGTGATAGGAAGATTCATAAGAATAAGTTGGTGTTTCCAAGGCAACTCTGCTAGATGCAGTGGGTGGTCAGCTACTTGTTAGCATTGTACTGTGATCTTCCCAAGGGACAGGTTTAGTCCTGTTCATCGCTAAAGTCTTAGCACCTGCCATTGTACCTGGCAATTAGTAGGAAGGTACCTAGTAATTGATGAATGAATGAATGTTATAATTGCCAACCTTTGTACCATGAAGTCACAGAGGACAGGCAAACCAAGGAAGAATTCACACAAGGGATAAAGTTTTAGTCAAGTTTTTGAATAGGTGGTGTTTTTTTTTTTTTTTTTTTTTTTTTTTTTTTTTTTTTTTTTTTTTTTTGTGGCAGAGTGGAGAATAAGCAAGCTCAATTAAAGCTGCTCTCCTTGGGGGCAAGAATAAAGTTGTGGTCATCTTTATATATCCTGATGTCTAGCATGGTGTTGTTGTATGAATGGTAGGACCTCAAAAAATATGTCGTATTCCTTTCTCTCTGTATAAACGTGAAGTGTACCTTTCTTTATTTTTCATATTAAGAATCTGGTAAGTGTTTTAGTTTCAGAACATTTCTTGTTTGATTATATCTAAATAATATACACTAGAGAGAAAATAAAATGTTATCAGAAGACTAAATATCTCATCAAATTTAATTATGCCAATAAGAAGTTGAAAGTACTATTTGCTCAGATCATCCTCACTTTCTGGTAACCGAGAATCAACTTTCTTTCTTGGGTTGTTGAGGGTGACTACCTCAGATCATTACATTTGGCAGTTAGTTGAGAGTCCCACTCTTAATTTTCAGTTAACGTTGTTGATTATCTTGTCCACTAACAATACTTCAGTTGTTCGTACGCATATCTCAGTTGAGTAGAGCATGGAACCAACAAGAGCCTGATTGTGGATATTATTCTTGTATGGGCTGGTTAGATTTGCAGAGAGAAAAACCCTTTGAGTAAACACAGACAGCACTCCCAATGTTGGTTAGCTGTTAAATAAATGGATGCTATTATTACAAAAGAGGACTTGGCTAAAGAAGGTAAATCATCACATCTCATTACCGTTACCGGCTAAACAACCAAAGCTTGTATTCTAGTGACAGTAGTCTCATAACATTAACGTGTGTGTGTGTGTGTGTGTGTGTGTGTGTGTGTGAGAGAGAGAGAGAGAGAGAGAGAGAGAGAGAGAGAATGTGCACCTCTCTGATATTAGTATTTAGGTCTTTAATAGAAATAGGAAACCTACAATGTTCCTTTTTGGCTTAACATTTTTTTTTTCAGAGTGAAGTATCACTTACTACTAGTTCATAAATATTTGAATTTATATATGAATTATTAGATCTGTACACTTAAGCAGAAATGAATACCTAAAGAAAAAAATATCAGGCAAGTAAAATGTCCAGGTTGAATAATGATGATTACATTTAAGTGTAATAGATACCATTTCCTCAAAACATGAGACTTTTTTTTAAAGGATATATCACTTCAAAAATATGTGTGAATCTTGCTTTGAACAATTTAGTGTAGATTACATTTTATATTGGCAGCAAAACAGATAAACTTGCTGTTTAGATACCACGTTTGAACCAAGAAAACAGATCAGCTGGATGGATGTTGAAATGTTTAGCTACAGAATCACCCATCAACTCTCTGTAATGAAAGCTAAGCTATGGTTTCTTGAAAGATGTTTTTATTTAATTGTCAAGATAGCTTAGATGTTTATTGTATTGTCAGTTTTATTGTAGCATTTAGATAGTTGAAAATATTGGTCAGTAACTTTTTTGTTCATGTCTTTTAAAGCTATTGTTTCTTTTAATGAAGCTTGTGAAATATCTTTAATACCTCCTACCTATTTTATTGAAAGATTGATGATGTTGGGAAAAATCAAAATAAAACATCTATATAGAGTTGTAGGAGAGAACATTTGCAACCGAGATGGCAGTTCTCAAGGGAATGCCAAAATTACTAGAGTGAAGAAAACAGAGAATTGAAGATGAGACCAAAACCAGATAGATAGAGATGCCCTCTGGCAAAATATAGCTCTGGAGGAAAGTATGTTAGAAGGTAGAATGTCACAGAATAAATGTATTTTATGGGGAAAGTATACTAAAAAGCACATGAACTCCTATTTATTGAAATACAAATTGAGATTGTGTGTAAGAAATAACTCACTCAAAGGAATTGTCAATGAAGTAATAATTTAAAATACTATTTAAAAAAATAAATACAGATACTCATTGAAATAGCACAAAGATAAAATAACAAACTGATAAATTTTCAAGTAAATTGTTAAAGATAGTTCCTTTAGTATTTTTAGTCCTTTAAATCTTAATTGTAACCAGGATTGAAAAGCTAATTAAGGTAATTGTATTTTCTCAGTGATGATTTCCTAGGGAGAGTTCAATGGTAGGAAGTATACAGAAAAGGAAAGAAAACTTCGGAATTTTCAGCTCAACTTTTAAAGAGAAGTTAGAGGATATTGAATAGCAAAGTAGAGGATCTTTGGTCACTATGCTTAGGAATGCAAATATGATCATTTTGTTAATGATTTTACACCTATGTGTCTGGATACGTGGTGTTTGATGGCTTGGTTTTGGAAGAAGTAAATTTTGTTCTGATTAGAAAATTAACTGGCAATATGAATTTTCATATCTCTCGATTAGTCTTAGATACAAATTTATGATGCTAGTCAAATATTAAATACACTTCACATGTTTGGTAACATGAGATAGTTTCAAATAATAAGGATTCACCCTAAAAGGAATTACAGGTCTACTTTGGGATAGTTGCAATGATTTCTAAGGCACTTCCCTGATTTATAAAGAATTTCTTAGATTCTGAATAGGCAGAGTACATGCAGCATTAGCACAGACTTTATGGGTATAGGTGAAACATTCCAAACATGTGAAATGTGCACATGTTTCACATTGATGTGTTTACTGAAAAAGTCACTGAATTATAATTATTAGTTAAACATAAGATCTGCACAGTTGTGTGTGTTAGCCTTTTCCAGGATGGCATTGCTGTGTACATCTTGCTCATGCCTCAACTCAGTGTCTCTTCTGCAAGAGTTTTCTCATCACCTTGTCTGCCTGGTCTGGGTTTCTTGCCCTTCTTGTTACAGAGCTTCCTGTGAGCCCCTCTATCCCTGTTCCTACCACATTGTATTACAACTTTCTTATTCTTACCTGCAGGTAGGCTGTTGTGATGCCTTGATGAATGGCCACGTCTTCTTCATTTGCCTCCAGTGCACGGTACGGTGTGTGGCACCTGTTTATCGGGTGCTGAGCAGGTGTCTGAGAGCACACATACGTGAAGGAATTGAAGGAAGGAAGGACTAGAAAAAAGTTGTGTGACAGCAGTATCACCTTAGATTTATAGAGCATTTTTCATTTATCTTCATCTCCATTTGAAGAGGTAGGCCTTGAGCTATGAAGTTAAATTTACAGATGAATAAAACGCAAATGATTTGACCAGAGTCAACAGAAAATGTCAGGGTTAGACCCAGTCCGCAACTGCTGATTCTTTATCATAATAATGAAGGTGAAGTTAGTGAGGCTGATTGAGGCCAGGTTTAAAATGGGGAGAGGTTACCCCCAGAGCAAAACAGAATGTTCAGCTGAGGACAACAAGCTGTCTTCTCCTTACTTGGTCTCTTGCAGATATCCTCCCACCCCGTTTTTCCTGAATGCTGTTATTGGCCCTGCTATTAATATTCTGTCATTTTCATGATTCTGTCATTGATGAGCACCGTGTCTGACAGCAGACCAGACTAGGATAGAGGCAATTTACAGGAATTTTTGCCATATAGAAATCCTGAAGGTGTAGTTGCTTCCTACAAAGTCCAGAACAGTGTCCCCAAACAGCCCCAGCTAAAAGGTCAGAGGTCCTGAGCAAAAACTTGGTGTAGCTTTGTGAGGCAGGGCCACCCTTTGGTGCAGTTCCAGTGGAACTTTAGTGGACATGAAAGTTCTGGCCCCGTGAAGTTGTGGTTAGGAGGGCTAGTGGGAATCATGGATATTCTGGGCAGGATGCAGCATTGGTAAGAATTAGCATGTTAATGAGCAGCAACTTGGGCAGATGCCAGCCAAGGAAGGACTGGCATGGGTGGGAGGAAACCTTTGGGACTCTAAAGTGTGGGGAGGACAAGTCGGTGACTCGGGGCACTCCCGTTGAGTCCAGTGTTTGATATGAAATGAACACCGACTTCCCAAGTCCAGGGTTTGTCCTTTTCTTGTTGTGGTATTTCCCTTTTCATTGGGAAACAGGAAGAATGAAGGCCAACTAATGAGAGAAGCAGGTTACAAAGTGGAATTGAGGATTGATGGAGAATACAGTTTGCCATAGCAGATCTCTAGTCTAGTAATGATGGCTAGCTAGTTGGGTTAGACCTTTTCTTGAGAGGGGATTGCCTCCTCTCCTGCTTTGGACCATACAATTAATAGAGCTGAATTTATAGCTACATTTTATAGCTAGACCAAGTTTCTATAGGTTTAACAGTACATTTACTCAAACAGGAAATTGCTTATTAAGGCAAAGGTTTATTTGGAAATTCTGTTTTCATAAGTATCCACTTTCAAATTTGTTCTTTCTTACTAAGTAAGGAAATAATATTCAAACCTCACTTTTTAATTTAAAATTTTGTTCCGTGGATTTGATAGCCTAGCAGGCATATTTGAATTGAGGGAATTAGGAATATGATCCTTCTTTTGGAGATTTTTGAAATGCTGTTGTTGTTGTTGTGTGTGTGTGTGTATGTGTCTTTATCTGTGCGAAGTCACCTGAGTGCAGTTACGGAAAGACAGTTTCATAGCAAATATTGTAACAACTAGAATTTTTAAAAAATTTTATTTTATTTTGTCAATACACAATGTGGTTGATTACTGTGGCCCATTACCGAAACCTCCCTTCCTCCTCCCCATACCCCTCCCTCCCAACAACCTCCTTTCTGTTTGCTTGTCGTATCAACTTCAAGGAATTGGAATTGTTGTGTCTCCCCCCCACCCCCCACCCCCGGTTATTTGTGTGTTTATTTATTTATTTTTAGCTCCCACAAATAACTGAGAACATGTGATATTTCTCTTTCTGTGCCTGACTTGTTTCACTTAATATAATTCTCTCTAGGTCCATCCATGTTGTTGCAAATGGCAGCACTTCATTCTTTTTTATAGCAGAGTAGTATTCTATTGTGTAAATATACCACATTTTCTGTAACCACTCATCTGATGATGGACATTTGAGCTGGTTCCAGCTCTTAGCTATTGTAAAGATTGCTGCAGTGAACATTGGAGAACAGGTATACTTTCGACTTGATGATTTCCATTCCTCTGGGTATATTCCCAGCAGTGGGATAGCTGGGTCATGTAGTAGATCTATCTGCAATTATTTGAGGAACCTCCATACCATTTTCCATAGAGGCTACACCATTTTGCAGTCCCACCAACAATGTATGAGAGGTCCTTTTTCTCCACAACCTTGCAAGCATTTATCATTCACAGTCTTTTAGATATTAGCCATCCTAACTGGGGTGAGATGGTATCTCAGTGTGATTTTGATTTGCATTTCCAGAATGCTGAGTGATGCTGAGCATTTTTTCATGTGTCTGTTGGCCATTCGTATATCTTCCTTTTAGAAATGCCTATTTAGCTCTTTTGCCCATTTTATAATTGGGTTACTTGTTTTTTTCTTGTAAAGTTTTTTCAGTTCCTTGTATATTGTGGATATTAATCCTTTGTCAGATGTATATTTTGCAAATATTTTCTCCCACTCTGTTGGTTGTCTTTTAACTCTGTTAATTGTTTCTTTTGCTGTGCAGAAGCTTTTAGTTTGATATAATCCCATTTGTTTATTTGTCCTTTGGTTGCCCATGATTTTGGGATCATATTCATGAAATCTGTGCCCAGTCCTACTTCCTGAAGTGTTTCTCCTATGTTTTCTTTAAGAAGTTTTATTGTTTCAGGATGTATATTTAATTCTTTAATCCATTTTGAGTTGATTTTAGTATATGGTGAGATGTATGGGTCTAGTTTCATTCTCCTGCATATGGATATCCAGTTATCCCAGCACCATTTGCTGAAGAGGCAGTCGTTTCCCCAGTGTGTAGGCTTGGTGCCTTTGTCAAAGATCAGATAGCTGTAGGTGTGTGGGTTGATTTCTGGATTCTCTATTCTATTCCGTTGATCAGTGTGCCTGTTTTTATGCCAGTACCATGCTGTTTTAGTTATTATAGCTTTGCAGTATAGTTTAAAGTCAGGTAGTGTTATGCCTCCAGCTTTATTTTTTTGTTGTTCAGAATTGCTTTGGCTATGCATGGGCTTTTGTTATTCCATATAAATGTCTGGATAGTTCTTTCCATTTCTGAGAAAAATGTCATTGGAATTTTGATAGGGATGCATTGAATTTGTATATCACCTTGGGTAGTATGGACATTTTCACAATGTTGATTCTTCCAATTCAAGAGCATGGGATATCTTTCCATCTTCTTGTATCTTCTCTAATTTCTTTCAGCAGTGGTTTGTAGTTCTCATTATAGAGATTTTTCACCTCCTTGGTTAACTCAATTCCTAAGTATTTTATTTTTTTTGGTGGCTATTGTAAATGGGCAATCTGTCTTGATTTCTCTTTCTGCATGTTCACTATTGGAGAATAGAAGTGCTACTGATTTTTATGTGTTGATTTTGTATCCTGTAACTTTACTGAAATCATTTATCAACTCCAAGAGTTTTTTTGTAGAGGCTTTAGGGTGTTTGATATATAGGATCATGTTATCTGCAAAGAGAGACAGCTTGAATTCATTTTTTCCAATCTGGATGCCCTTTATTTCCTTCTGTTCTCTGATTGCCCTGGCTAGCACTTCCAACTCTATGTTGAATAGGAGTGGTGAGAGTGGGCATCCTTGTCTAGTTCCTGTTCTTAAAGGAAAAGCTTTCAGCTTTTCCCCATTCAAGATGATATTGATAGTGGGTTTATCATATATGGCTTTAATTATGTTGAGATACTTTCCATCTATACCTAACTTATAGAGAGTCTTTATCATGAATGAGTGTTGAATTTTATCAAATGCTTTTTCAGCATCTATAGAGATGACATATGGTCCTTGTGTTTGATTTTATTGATATGGTGTATCACATTTATTGATCTGCATATGTTGAACCAACCTTCCATCCCTGGGATGAATCCCACTTGATCATGGTGTGTAATTTTGCGTATGTGTTGCTGTATTCTGTTAGCTAGTATTTTATTGAGGATTTTTGCATCCATTTTCATGAAGGATATTGGCCTGCAGTTTTCTTTTTTAGTTGTATCTTTACCTGGTTTTGGTATCAGGGTGATATTTGCTTCATAGAGTGAGTTTGGGAGAATTGCCTCTGTTTCAATCTTTTGGAATAGTTTGTAGACAATTGGTGTCAATTCCTCTTTGAATGTTTGGTAGAATTCTGCTGTGAATTCATCTGGTCCTGGGCTTTTTTTTGTTGGGAGCCTTTTGAGAACAGCTTCACTCTCTTTTATTGTTGTTGGTCTGTTCAGATTTTCTACATCTTCTTGGCTCAGTTTTGGTAGTTTGAGTGTGTCCAGAAATTTGTCCATTTCCTCCAGATTTTCAAATTTGTTGACATATAGTTGTTTATAGTAGTCTCAAATGATTCCTTGTATTTCAGATGTATCAGTTATAATATAACCTTTTTCATTTCTCATTTTTGTTATTTGGGTCTTCTCTCTTCTTTCTTTAGTTAGCCATGCTAATGGTTTGTCAATTTTATTTATCTTTTCAGAAAAGCAACTTTGTGATTCATTGATCTTTTGTATTGTTTTTTTGGGTTTCAATTTTATTAAGTTCTGCTCTGATCTTAATGATTTCTTTCCATCTGCTAACTTCGGGTTTGGATTGTTCTTGTTTTTCTAGTTCTTTAAGGTGAAGTATTAGGGTGTTCACTCGCGATCTTTCTATTCTTCTGAAGTAAGCATTTAATGCGATAAATTTCCCCTTAGTACTGTTTTTGCAGCATCCCACAGGTTTTGGTTGATGTATCATTATTTCCATTAGTTTCAGTAAATTTTTTGATTTCCTGTTTGATGTCTTCTTGGACCCATATGTCATTAAGTAGAATGCTGTTTAATTTCCATGTGTTTGTATAGTTTCCAGAATTTCGTTTGTTATTGATTTCTAATTTTAATTCATTATGGTCTGAAAAAATACATGGGATAATTCCAATTTTTTTGAAGTTGTTGAGACTTTATTTGTGACCTAACATGTGATCTATCCTGGAGAATGATCCATGTGCTGATGAGAAGAATGAATATTCTGAGGTTGTTGGATGGAATGTTCTGTAGATATCTGCCAAGTCCAATTGGTCTAGAGTTTTGTTTAGATCTTATGTTTCTCTGTTGATTCTTTGCCTAGATGATCTGTCCAATATTGATAGTGGGGTGTTCAGGTCCCCTGGTATTATGGTATTAGTGTCTATTTCCTTCTTTAGAGCTAAAAGAGTTTGCTTTATAAACCTGGCTGCTCTGATGCTGGGTGCATATATATTTGTGATTGTTATGTCTTCTTGATGGATCAATCCTTTTATCATTATGTAGTGGCCCTCATTATCTCTTTTCATGGTTTTTAGTTTAAAGTCTATTTTATCAGATATAAGAATAGCTACTCCAGCTGGTTTTTATTTCTCTTTGCATGGTAAATCTTTTTCCATCCTTTCTCTCTTAGTTTATGCAAGTCTTTATAAAAGGTGAGGTGGGTCTCTTGAAGGCAGCATATAGTTGGGTCTTCCTTTTTAATCCAGTCAGCCAATCTGTGTCTTTTGATTGGGGAATTTAATCCTTTTACATTGAGTTGTTATTGAAAAGTGTTGATTTACTCCTAGCATTTTATTGATTTTTGTTTGGATGTCTTAACTGTCTTTTGTTACTTTCTTTCTGATTTACTGTTTGTCTTCTGTATTTGTTGGTTCTTTGGGTTGTAGATAAACATTTTTTTTTTCTTTTTCTCTTCATCGTTGGCGTTTTTATTTTACTAATGGGTTTTGATTTTTGTTGAGTTTTTATGGCAGTGGTAGTTATTTTTCAGGTACCAAACTCAGTACTCCCTTGAGAATTTCTTGTAAGGGTGGTCGTGAGGTAGTGAACTCCCACAGTTTTTGTTTGTCTGAGAAATATACTATTTGCCCTTCATTTCGGAATAATAGCCTTGTGGGGTAGAGTATTCTTGGCTGGCATTCTCTGTCTTTTAGTATTTTGAATATATCATTCCATTCCTTTCTGGCTTATAGGGTTGTGATGAAAAGTCTGATGTTAGTCTGATTGGGGCTCCCTTATAGGTGATTTGACGCTTCTCTCTTGCAGCTTTTAAGATTCTCTCTATGTCTTTGAGTTTTGTCAATTTGAGTATAGCATGTCTTGGAGAAGACCTTTTTGGGTTGAATACATATGGGGATCTTTGAGCTTCCTGAATCTGAAGATCTGTGACTTTTCCTATACCTGGGAATTTTTCTGCCACTATGTTGTTGAATAAGTTTTCCATGCAATCTCCTTTTTCCTCTCCTTCTGGAATACCCATGACTTGGATATTTGAGCGCTTAAGGCTGTCTGATATCTCTCTCAGATTATCTTCAATGCCTTTGGTTCATTTTTCTTTCTTTCTTTTTTTTTTGTCTGCTTGTGTTATTTCAAACAGCCCATCTTCAAGGTCAGAAGTTCTCTCTTCTACTTCTGCAATCTTGCTGGTTAAACTCTCTGTTGTGTTTTTTTATTTCGCCCAATGAATTCTTCAGTTCGGCAAGCTCTGCTACATTCTTTTTCAGGGCATTGATTTCCTTGTACATTTCTTCTTTCAGGTCCTGTATACTTTTCCTCGTTTCATCATAATGTCTAGCTGAGTTTTCTTGTATCTCATTCAGTTTCCTCAGAATTATCACTCGAAATTCCTAGTCAGACATTTCAAGGGCTTCTCATTCTATAGGATCTAGAGCTTGAGAATTATTACCCTTTGGTGGTATACTTTCTTGATTTTTTGTATTTCAGGTTTCTTTCCTTTGATGTTTAGCCATTGTGGCAGGGGATTTCACTGTCCACTGGTTTGACGCTATTGTCTGGCTAGGATGCTGCTGGGGCTGCCAATTTGGCACAGCTGCCTCAGTGTCTGCTCAGTTGCCCACTGGTGCCTTGGGTGTATGGTCGCCTCGAGTCTTGGGCCTCTCTGGGGAGGTGCCTCTCTGGTCAGTGTGCCCTCAGCCGGGCTGGGGATGGAGTTGGGCAGCGGCAGCAAGGCCTACCTGCTGGGTCATGTGCTGGCACCACAGGGTGTGTGGTCTCCACGGATCTTGGGCCTCTGTGGCTGGGCACCTGTCTGATCGGTGCACACTCAGCTGGGCTGGGGATGGAATCGGGTGACAGTGGCGAGGCCTATCTGCTGGGTTGTGCTCTGGCACTGCAGGGCGTGTGGTCTCCGTGGATCCCAGGCCCCTCTGGCTGGGCGCCTCTCTGATCAGCGCACACTTGGCTGGGTTGGGGATGGAGTCGGGCTAGAAATAGAATATTAATACCAAGAGTATAAAATACTAGAAATCATCTAGTTCAGTCCGTTCTCATTATGGTATGGTCCAAATGTCACACAGTTGCAATAAATATCCCTGTTGGTAAATTAGACAGAAGCCATGTTTTTGTTAGTTCAAAAATACAGTGGGCTCTCTGTGGATCACTGAGATTGTTTCAGGGAGGGAATATTGTTGATGGAATTACCACCTTTCATAATGAAACGGACATTAGATGGTCAGAAAGTATGTAATCATAATAGATTGTGACCTCTTTGAAGGCAGATTATGAGTTTTCCTCTTTTTATCCCTACTGTTCAGAGTACTGACTGGGAGTAATAGTGCCTTTAGTAGTGTTCGTTTAATGTTTTAATAAGAACCATTGATTCTGTTACCTTTTAAGAACAGTGTTTGTAGGGAAAGAAGCAGTGGAAAGTTCTTTCTGATTTTGTGCTGTCAAATGTTCATTATTTTTTCTGTTTTAACTTGGGCATTTTCTCCCTTGTGATGAGTTAAAATCTGGCCAGTTATCTCTGGCCATGCCCCATTGTAATCAGTGTTTCTTTTAAGGTATGACTCCTAAAAGTTAAAGAAAATATTGGAGATGTTTGATGAGTGTAGAATAGAATGGGACCTTGCCCTGTTGTATGCTTTGTTTATTTGTTGTGTTTATGTTTTTGAGCCATATGATCTAAAATGTTTTAAAAAACATATAGCATTAGAACATCTGCCATTTAGAGAACCAGAATATCTATTTCGAGTATACAAAATACACTCCTGAACTAACATGTGAATGTTTTCCCCCCTGAAGGAGAATATTGAGAGTTTAATGGGTTGAATAGAAATTTTATTTTGAATGGTTAACTAAATTGCTATCACCTTGTAAGGCCCTAAATCCCAGTCTGTTTTTCTAGGGAAACATATTTGCAGCTGTTTCAAATAACTGGTGGTTTGAAGATGATTGTTAGTGTGGTTTTCTGTACACTCCAAACTTAGACTCTGCTCTGTTTGTCTTTGAAGCTATGGAGTTGGCTAAGGAGTTGAGTTAAATAATTTCAGATTAATTTTATTCATTAAATACTTGTATTTTGGGTTTTTTTTAACAAAACCTCTGCTAATATTTAATCTTGTAGTAGACATTTTCAAAGTAATTTTTATGTGTAATTACATAGACATTTTAACATTTTGAGAAATTAATTTTATATATTGGTGACTTTTAAATTCAAGGAATTCTGTCACAAATAACTTATATAAATATCTAGTCTTTAAAAATAGACAAGGAAATTAGATCATTAGAAGTTCATGGCTGCTTTAGCAGGAGTCTTCAAAGAACTAGAAATACATCGTGGCTGTGACTGAGGGAATCCTTGAGTTTGGGATTGAAACTTACAACACTAAACTTTAATGGCCTCTGAAATTATGAGTCAAAGGACTGTACAGTCTTCTGTAATATGGACCCAAGCTTGATTTTCATCTCTGGTGAGCCAACTTAGAGCTATAGAGTTTACAAACCACTTTCCCACATACTATTGAATTTGGTCTCCATATAAATTTGTGGTTCAGGTAGAGCACATGGTAGCTGCTGTTTTATAAATGAGGAAACTTGTTGAGAGAGGTCATATGGTTTACCCAAGTAAGCTTACAAAGCTTGTAAGGACTATCAGAAACCCAGGATTTCTTGTGAAAAGTTGAGTGTATTATATGTATCACATCATGCTTCTCTGGTGACACAGGAAAGAAATAAGGACTCACTCCTTTTCTCTAGGAATAGAGAAAGCTCTAGATTATAATCTCAGTTTTCCCATGTGACTGTGGGATGGTTAATTACTTTTCTTGAGACTCAGTTTCATAACCTTCAAAATGGTAATAATGGTATTTGCATTTTACAGTACTTAGGGTAAAATAAGATCATGTGTAGTAATCTTATTGCCTGGCACATTCTGTGGGCAATCAATTTTCCCCCTTTTTTCCTTTTCTCCTGTCCAAAGAAGTTTGGCTTTATTTGTGAAGCCTGATGATAGTCCATTCTAATGGATACCTTAAACAGCTTTTGTTCTGCTAAAAGGTAGGAGGTACACACATAAACAAGGTACTCTACTACAACATGCTACATGGTATAGTAGTGCTATGTATTAAGAATCAGGGGGAGTACAGACAAGTACAATAATGTTTTTCTATGGAGTAAGGTTAGAAAGGAAGTGCTGTATGAGCTGGTTCTTGGTGGTTAAAAGATGTGGTATTGTCAAGGACAAGTCCAACACATTGCAAGCAAGAGAAAAATCATGAGCAGAGTGCTAAGTGCATAGTACAACTGGGGAACAGCTAATCAAGAGGTCCCTGGTGTGGATGAAACTTACTGGAAGATGAGATGATAGATTTATAAAATTATTTGCAAGGTATTATTTGGCTGCATTCATTAAAAAATATTAATTGAGCATAGAATTCTGTTTCACACACCTCTTTGGTTGCTGATGGTACAGTGGTGACTATGACAAATTCATCTCCTCCTGGAATATATAAATAATAGGCAAAATAGTTATGGTATATAATAGGGGTTATGAAGAAAAACCAAGCAGAGTAAGGGGATGGGGAGCTAGGGTGGGAAGGGGCCTGCTGTTTTAGATGGTGGGATCAGAAATAGCAACTATGAGGAGATCACATGTGAGCAGAGACCTGAATAAAATGAGAGAATTCTTGGGGAAGGATGTTCCAGCAGAGGGAATAGCAATTACGAAGACCCTCATGCAGGAACAAGCTTGGTGATTTTGAGAAGCAGCATGGCTGTCATTGAACAAGAGTCCTGAAATTTCAAAAAAGCATGATGAAAAGGATAGCCTTTTCATGTGGAAGTGCAATGGAACTTGACTGTAATACTGTTTATTGTTAGGCCCTCTGTATTAAGTAAGTATGCTCGTGTGTGTGTGTTCATGTGTCCCCTCTTCCTTCCTTCTTTCTTTCCTTCCTGCTAGCCAGCCAGTCAGCCAGCCAACCAACCAGCCAACCAACCAACCAGTTTTTATTGAGTACCTTCTATAACCCCATCTAGGCCCTAGCTCACAGATGAATCCATGCTTAAGTTTCGTCACATTCTTAGAAAGAGACTGCAGTTGTTCCTTTGTATACAAGGGATATTGATTGCAGGACACCCTCAGACCCCTCGGATATGAAAATTCACATATGCTAAAGTCCCTTATAAAAGATGGCATGGTATTTGCATATAACCTACACACACATCCTCCTGTATACTTTAAATCATCTTTATATTACTTGTAATACATAATACAGCATAAATGCTATGTAAGTAGTTGTTGTGCTGTATTGTCTTTTAATTTGTATTATGTTTTATTGTCGTATTTTTATTTTTCCCTGAATATTTTCTATATGTATGCTGTTGGTTGAATCCACAAATGCTGAACCTGCGAGTACAGAGTGCTGATTGTACTCATGTTGTGATAATCAATGGTTTATATGTTGGCTTAATGTATTTTTATGAACCTAGTTGATGATTTTAAGACAATGCAAACTGTCACCTTAATATCCTCTTCTAGGATATTGCCAGGTCATGTGTCCCTCAGCCATTGCCAACTTCTTGCAGGGATAAGAGTTTAAGAAAAAAAGAGGGACGGCTGGCAAAAAAAGAAGTGCCCCCCACACCTGGTTAAAGAGGGTTCTGAAACTGGATATTTGATAGTTGGATTATCTGTTTTGGAATATTTAGTGAATCAGCTGTGTGGCAAAATGCAGCCTTTCCCTAACAGACAGATCAAATTGTTATTGATGCTGGGGAGGAAAAGGGTTGGGTACATACTTGAAAGACCTGTGATCTTTCCCAGAATTTGGAAGGATAAGGGAATTGCTAAGAATTTGACATTGGAACTGTTCCCTCTAATTGTGGCTTAGGCCATTAGAAGGGAAAAAAATGTTAAGAAATTCAGAAGGTGATAGGCTGAACAATATGGGAGCTATTCACGGTAAAAACAAGCATTTGGCCAAACTAATATGTGTTTTAGTTTCAGGCAGTATAAACTGAGATGGCCTTGTTTCACAGTGGCGTTTAGGAAAATTACTGAAATATACCAGGCTGCTCAAAGTTTTGTTTTCCTTTTTTCCCCATCTTTCTTACCACCCCTCTGCCTACCTTAAAGCTGGTTTTCCTTTTTTTCATGCTTTGAAATTATTGTAAAGACACTTAATAACACACATACTTAAATTTTTTAAAATTCTTTTAACATTTATTCGTACATATTTGTGGGGTGTTTCCATACATGCATATACTATACATTGATTCACTTAGGGTAGAGAGCATAGCTTTGTACCTGTTAATCCGCCACTTCCTCTCTCTGCCATGCCCTCTCCCCTCTTCCCTCCCAGACTAATGAGACAGTTTAACAATGAACATTTCCACTCATTGTACAGATATTATTGGTTTGGAGAATTTCTAAATTGTCAGACAGTTGGCAGTGCAATGCAGAGATGCTCAGCTCCCTTGCCAATGAGTGCCTCCTTCCACCTATGGGTGCTTGGGATGCCTTCCCCTGTCCTGGTCTATTCCTGAATGTCTACATTATTGCATATGTTTAACATATCAATTTTATAAAATTAGACGTTATAAAAAGCAAGAATAGCATCTGTAACCCTAGCTACCCTAAAATAAGGTACATAGCCAGTGAAGCCCCCCAAATTATGCTTTAGGTGATTATGTTCACAGTGTGATGTCCATCATTTATATGATGTAATATATCATTGATATATTTGTATATTTATTTGTGTGTAATATTATAATATTATGAACAACTTTATGATCCGTATGTTGTTCCATCACATAGATTAAACAATTCTCCTGTAGTTTATTTCCAGTTCTTTCCAATGATAAATATAAGATAAGCCTCTTCCTGGTGTCCAGGCTCATTCCCTTCACCCTACAGATGGTTGGAGTCACACCTCTGTTCCCATCTGCCAACCACTTTCTCTCACCTTTTATTCAGAATTCGGCTTTCAGAAAAAGGAACATATGGGCCGGCCCTGTGGCTCACTCGGGAGAGTGCGGCGCTGGTAGCACTGTGGCCGTGGGTTCGGGTCCTATATAGGGATGGCCGGTGCGCTCACTGGCTGAGCATGGTGCGGACCACACCGTGCTGAGGGTTGCGATCCCCTTACTCATCAAAAAAAAAAAAAAAAGAGGAACATACATAATTCCCGTTTCCTTAAGTCCTATTTCTGCCTTAGCCTCCCACAGTCTAGCTTCTGTTTTCTGCTATTCTCCACAACAACGGCCCTAGAGAGCTGACCTCTCATCTGACGCATCTTGTAGAAGCATTTCTGGTTTTTTACTTATTTCTCTCTGACATTTGATGCTTTGACCACTTTTGCTTCTCCTTCAAGTCTTTGGATTTTCTGGCTTCTCATTCTTTCTATTCTATCCTTACTTTTCTGACTCCTTGATTTCTGGTTCATCTTTTGTGTCCTTTTAAACCTAAGTCTTTCCCAGATATTCTACACTGGGTTTTCTTCCACACACTTTGGGCGATTATACTCATTCCCACTATTTTGAATTCCTGCTGATTTGCTGATAGCTACCCAACTATTCCTCCACCCAGACTTCTCTGTAGGGCTTCATATTTTTTAGTGCAGCTCTCTCGGTTGATCCACTTCAGAACTCAGCTAGTCAGAAGCTTAAGTTTTTCAGTGTCTGTTCTTGCCCTCCTCCAGCCAGCTTCTGCTCTACATTAAATGGCATCACCAACTGTCTAATATTCTACTTAGACCAGAAACCAGAAAGTCATCCTGGACCCTTTCTCTCCCTAGCTCATAGTTCTTTCTCCAATTCCAAATGGCAACTAAATTTCCTATTTCACTGTTCATTAGCCTGCATTCCCAATGTCTCTAACCTTGTAAATACTCCCATCGTAGGCAGTTGTTCAATGGGTATAAATTTACAGTTATATAAGATGAGTAAGTTTCAGAGCTCTGCTGTGCAGCCTAGAGCCTGTAGTTAACAGTAAGGTATTGCACACTTAAAAAATTGTTAAGAGAGTAGAAGTCTTGTTAAGTATTCTTATCATAAAACAAAACAAAAAGAAAAAAATCAGAGACACTGGAAAATTTTTAGAGGTGATGGATATGTTTATTGCCTTGATTGAGGTGATGGTAATGTGAGTATATACGTATATATTCAAACTCACCAAATCGTAGACATTAAATATGTGCAGGGGTTTTTTGGTATACCATTTATACCTCAGTAAGTCTTGGTGGGGGGAGACTTCCATTATTTCTTGATGTCAGACTCCACTTTCAGCATTCTTTAGGTTGCCTCTCCTGTTGCTACCGAAGTAACCTAACATGGAGATCTGAGCCTTGTGACTTCTGCATCTCCCCACTTCCAAACCCTCTCAGTCAATTCCCCTGGCATATTGGTGAGATATAAAATCCTCAGCATGGTCTGGCCCATGGTCATCTCTTGTCCTTTCCTCTAACCACTTTTGTTGTCTACTACTCTTAAGGTTGAGTTGGGTTCTCCCTTTCTTCCATTGTGTTTTTTTTTTCCTGCTGGTCTTTGTATAGTATTAAGCATTCTCCTCTGTGCTCCCTGAACACCCTATCCTAGGGTTTCTCAACCATAGAATTATGGACATTTTATGTTGGATAATTCTTTGTTGTACATTGTAGGATATTTTGCAGCTTTTTTGGCCTTTACCCATAGCTGCTAGTAACCACTCTACCCCCACCCACACCGCCAATCTTGACAACCAAAAATGTCTCCAGACATTCTCAAGTGTTTCCTGGATGACAAAACCTCCCCTACTAACACTGCCCTATATGAACCTTTTTTGAAGTATATATTATAATGTATGGTGTTATGTCTTTATCTGATTATCTTCTTTCTGTCATTGCATCCATGGCCTCTGGAGCAGTGCTGAGACTGGTGTGGCCTCCAGTCAGCATGTGTTCATTCACCATCTGACTAAATGCCAGGACGGTCCTTCATTACTCTTCCAGACAAATGAGAAAAGAGTCAGCAATGTGGAGAATTTGGACATTTTGAAAGAGATATAGTTTGATAGTTTAATTTGATAATTTATGGGGCTTTGCTTTGTAATGTGAATTTAAGGTAATATTCTGTAATAGGTACATGAGAGAAGTCATGCAATATCTTTTACTAGACTTATTTTAAAAAGAGACTAGGTTTTTTTTTAAGCCCAATTCATTCATTTCATTAATTTGTCAGTAATGATCAAGCATTTGTTTTATGTCAGGGACTTCGTTTATTCCTGGATGAAACAGTCCTGCCCTTTTAGGGTCTTTTAGACTTTCTAGACAGATATTTAAGGAGGAAGATAAAAATCACTGCAATAGAGATTTCCAAGATAAGAAGCTGAGTTTCCCACTCCAAGAAGATGAGGCCTATGAGTGTGTGTAGGGTAGATTCCAGGTAATCTTAATATCTTGATACTTTGAGGAATTTAGCAATAAGCAGTCTGTCCCCCGCCTTTTTGCCTTGATTCAACTTCATTGTGGCGAATTTGGAAAATTAATATGTAAGACAGCAATGGCTGAAAATTGGCACAGTCAGAAAGCATTTGATATTTCTTTTATGCTGTTTCTTAATGTTTCTTAATGATTCTCCCTTCCCCCATTCTCCCCTCCTTTACCTGAATTTCTGTAGTATGAAGCATAATGTGGCAAGTGTTCTAATCTCATGGCCTGGTCTGTCTGCAGAGGTGTACGTGAGTGAGACCCCTTTTAATCATTCATATAATGATTGGTGGCTCCCTGTTGTTAAACCACAGTTATTGATCCATCATTGCTGAAGTACATGGCTGAAGGAACTGGTGCTGTCAGGCATTGATTGACTAGGAAGGAAGTGTAGAGCTATTCTAACTCACTTTTATTTTCATCAGCAACAGTTACAATAGAGACTTGTGCAAGACCTCCATGATGGAACATCATTTTTCCTGCATTAAGAAATGTCTGATGTGACTGAAATTGCTGGGATAACTCAGACTGCTGCATTTAAAATATTTAGAACAGAAGAGACTTTCCAAAACCTTCTTATCTGATTTAGCTAATGGTTTAGGCTCTAGAAAATGAATTTAGGGGTGAGAGATGGTAAGAAAGAAAAAATCAAGTATAAAATTGTTCTGAAGCAAATTGAGCAATGTATATGTTAACATTTTATCAAAGAGATATTTCTACACAAATTAATGCAGTCAGACAAAGTAAGTGTGTTTTTCTGTAAGTTAAATCATTTATTGGCTATTCAAATAATTAAGTCTCAGCCATAATTAATAGCTGTCTGTTGGTGCTGTTTTTACATTTTGCATAGTTTCAGGGTTTAAGGCCTGTATGCACAAATATTTTTGATAAGGATAAAAGTGAAGATAGTAAAGATATTTATTGAAAGTGCCTGTCTTTCATTTAGTACATCTTCTGTACATTTTAACATGTGAGATGAACATTGTTTGTTTTAATAGACTCTTTAATAATGCTTATGTTATGCCTTTATTCTAGTTAGAAATAAAAATGAACAAAACCAAAAATAAATGGGGATGGGGGTGGCAGAAGAAGGATGGGAGGGGTGCATTAAAAGAGTAAAACCAAGAAAGAGAAAACAAAAACTAGTTTCTAGTGACATTTTTATCCACGCCTCAGAGCCTGTGCTTTGGTCCTTCTCTCAGAATGTTTTATTTTTCTTATAATTACAGTATCTTGCCTGCACTTTGTCCCTGTGATCCTTTGTTAAAGCCCAGATCACTCTGTGCAGACTACATCCGTAGGTGTGATTTATTGAGTGACAAGTAGCTGTAGGGTAGAACACCCGCCTCTGTACCTGAGTAAAGTATTAGACATCACAGAGCTGGGGCAGGCAGGAGGGGGGCCGCAGAAGGGGGTGGGAAGGCGAAAAGCAAAGAGCAGCAACACAGCAGCTCTTGGATACAGATCAGAAAAGAGGTTCTGCCACAAATCACCTAGAAACATGTCAGACGCTGCATGTTTGTTGTTTTACACTGAGGGCACAGCCGTAGTCCAAAAGTATTGATTCTTTTCTTTGTACAGAGACAGAGACTGTCAGACCTAGCAGGCTGACCTTGGTGTGGCGCAGACAACTATTCCCCACCCTGCCGACCAGATGAACCCCACAGGAAAAGCATAGGCAAGGTCTGCCAATGTCCACTTCACAGGCACAGAGAGAAACCAATGCCTGCTGAAACGGCTCCTTCTGTTTCCCAAACACTCCTCCTGCCTGGGCCCCCAGAGTGCTCCTGTGACAGAAAATGAGGCAGGATTCTAGGAGGGAGTATGTGTGTGTTTGTGTGTGTCTCAAAATGCACAAAAGGAAGCCCTTTTTATTTTATTTATCTGAAAGATAACCTGAAGGATGTCTGGTCAGTTGTGTGTGTATGTATGTGTACTTTGTGTTGAGGACTCAAGAGAAGATAGTTTATTTTCTATTTGTTCGTATCAAATGAGAAATTTCTGTGTGGGGGCACTTAAGTATGTTTGGGGGGTGCTTTTCCCCATCTTTTTCTGTTTCAAAAGCATTGGTGACAGGTGAGATAGGGGGAACAGCAATCAACTGCAATTATTTTAAAAGTCGTTTAATAGTAAAACTACATAGATCCATTTATCTATATGAATCCACTGTTCTCTTTCCTAGTCTTAAACTCTGCAGTACTTTCATTTTTGCAGCATTTAATAATGTTTTATTTGTTTTGAAAATCAAGTAATTTTTAACTGAAAAAACTAGTTTGTGAGTTAGAATTTATATTTGCTTTGGCTGAATATAAACAAGCATATGGCCCCTAACATTCAAAAATCAAATGTGCAAAACATGAACCTATAAACCATTAGGAAGAAGGGACCACAAGGTGCCCTTCAGGAAGCAAGCTGATTCCCCGTAGGGCTCAGTGCTTCAGGACTTCAGTTTGCCAGACGTGCTTGCCTGGAGTGAAATGGAAGGTGTTGCAGTTACTCCTTGCTGAAGCTGAGTATTTTATTTTCATTAACAATAATGGGAAGGATGCCTTTCTACCTTTCACTTTCAGGAATGTTGTTGCTTGCACGACTCCTGTCTGTAAGATTGAGCTGTCCAAGAGGAAAACTCCAGTAGCTTTCCAGTTTGGCCTGAGCGAGAGTACTAGATACGCTGGGAAGAAAAGTGGTGATGTCACATGCATTTAGGGTATAAAAATCTTTCCTTTAAAAATGAGGTTTCTCTTTTCCAAATAAAATAATCAAACAGGTTCAGTGTAGGAGATAGTATATTTAATTTGTATAAGTCACCGTAATCTTTTATAAAAATAAGGTTTTTTTAAAGTGGACCATTGAAGATAAAAATAGCAAGTGTAAAGCATCTGGAAGTCTTTATTCACTTGTGTGAGAAAGCCTTTTTTTTTTCCTTGTACATTTTCACATTCATAATGTTCGTTTAAGTGACTGTGTGGCAACCTAAAAGAAAACTCAGTGGTTACAAAAATCTTTTGCTTTTTATTTTTTTACTTATTCTTAAGGTGTGAGATCTCTATGTAGAATTGGGGTTTACAGACTCCTAACAAAATATTTCTAATAAGACTACTATTATCTGAAAGCAGTGTAAGACTTAACTAATTATTTTGGTTTCTTGTGTTGATTCTAAATATTAATTCTTTTCTTTGTTGGGTCTTTATGTCTTATTCAAAACAGCCTTACATTTTGAGAATAAGAACAGTTGAACAACTCTGCTTTGTGGTATTAAAAAAATAAAAAGGCAAAGTATTTAGGATATATCAGTGTCTTCACGAAAGGATTTCTAATTATAAAGTGGGAAATGAGGAATACATATGCTATGTAAGAAATACCATGTAAGAAAAATAATGCAGAGAACAGATTAGGAATAGTTTAAGATCTGAATATTCAGAATTGGTATTTTTTAACACCCTACTTTCCTTTTAATACATACATGCTAATCGTCTTTCTCTTTTCTCCATATATGTTATACCCACTTGATTTACTACTGAAATTGAATTGCTTTTGAAAGTGTCAGTTGAGTTATCCCTTGCCTTGTTAGTATTATGTTTGATTTCTTGGACAGAGACATAAATCACTATCTAATATGTGGGTCTTTTGAAGATGCACCCAAGGTTTATTGCCAGTAACAGACTAGTGGCCTTATGTGGACTTTTCATGAATAAAACAGATTGATGAGCCATTTTATAGCATCGCAAGCTGTATTATAAATACATCACCCTTTTCAGTAATTTAACGTGAGGAACAGCCTAATAAGCTCCCAGCCATGATCTGCCAGAGAGCTGGGAGTTCTGTTTAGCTTCTAGGACAAGTCACTGGTGGAAGGTGAGAAACCCAAAATGTGTAATGTTTTCCCCAGTTCAGTGACAAAATCTTTGTATGTAATATGAATCATTTGAAACAACAGTAAAGTCAAACTACATTTAGAATCTGTCAGGGTAATAAAGAGAAATATAAGATGGGTCTGATTATGCTTATAACTGGAAATCTAAGGCTATTGGCCTTTTGTTTACCCATTTTTCTTCTTTTACTGATTAAAGTCATCAACAAAATTGGATCAACAAATTATCATTTTAAAACATACATGATCTGGGTCGAGCCCGTGGCGCACTCGGGAGAGTCCGGCGCTGGGAGCGCCGCGACGCTCCTGCCGCGGGTTCGGATCCCATATAGGAATGGCCGGTGCACTCGCTGGCTGAGTGCCGGTCACGAAAAAGACAAAAAGACAAAAAAAAAAAAAAAAAAACATACATGATCTAATGTCTACCTGACAGCTTGGAAGAGGAACAGGTAGATATAGTTACAACTTCATAAAGGGTCTCTGTTGAAAGTATAGCTTAAAATGATCATTGTTTCTGTATTTGAGCCTTCTCTTTTGTACAGCTTATAACACTTTACCTTTAGTTTCTAATTAATCCTTATAAAATCCCTGTGGAGTAGGATGAGTGGGTGGCATCTGAAGGTAAACAGTTATTATCTTCCTCTTTCTGGTAAGGAAACCAAGCCACATGGAGGTGGTTGTTTTTAAGAGTTATCTGAACAGAAAGAAAAACAAGATGAAATAAATGAATTTTCAAAAGTGAAAAATGTTTTTTATTATATGTAGTAGTTGTCAACATTTAGAGAACTTATACAACATACCTTTGTGGACCTATAATGTTCTAACAGTTTGGAAGGTAGATGACACTCAGAACTGCTAAAGGCATGGTTTTGTGAATGATATATATATATTTTTTGCTACCTGGAAGCTATAATATATTTTGAGCTAGAAGATTCCAAAGGATATTTCCCTTTTCTGAATACAATCAATTACGCCATGCTTTTTAATACTACCCTTGCTTATATATACATGTTGAAACTATATTATACACGTTTAGAAGTCAGGCTTTGGTCTGAAGTAGCATCATTTATAATATAAATTGGTGAGTAATTAGCCCATTATACAGAAAAAAAAAATGGGTTTTTTTGGTCAAGTATACTTGTCTACTTTAAAAGCAGCTAGGCAGTTTGGCAGACTCTGTTATTCATACTCCAGACGTGAATTGCCTTGAGTAAGTATACAAGGGAAGAATGAAGGACAGAAGAGGTTTTAATTAGTCTTTACAGAATAGGTAAAAACAGAATATTTACCACCAGGGCATAAACACATCAGTGATGGCCTAATCTGTCAGGCCCAGTATTGCCTATACTCAAACACAATGCTTCTCCAATTTTTTAAAAAATAATTTAAATGGAATGGTCTCATGTATGCCATCTGTTCCTTATTAAAATGGTTGTCAAGTAAGTTTCCATTTAAAAATATCTGTAGACAGTCAATATTGTTTTGAATTTTAAAGAGTTCCTGTGTCATGTGAATGACATTATGCATTTAATATTCTGTATTCAGTGCAAAGTACTTTTGAAACTGACTGTGCATTCATCTCCATTTTTGTTTTCTTCTCTGCTCTTTTTTATCTTCTTCTGCTATACATCCTGTGTGATTGTGGACTGCAGGTCTAAACTTATTTGACTGGATGCACCACTTTGGTCTTCAGTATCTTCATTTCTAAAAGCATCAGCTAGGATTTAACCTTTCTCCAGGGAGTATTTGGAAGAATATTACAGAATGGATTTATAATGGTCTCTTTCTCCATAGGAGTTGGTATAGACATTTAATTCTGTTCTTTGGGGTACTCCAGAAGTTTATCACTGAGTGAATGACTTGGCATTTTAGCGTAGGCTAAATCAAGGCTTGTGCCATATTATTTGTGATTCTATAGTATTGACCTCTCAAATAAATGAAGTTTATGACAATGAAAAGAAAATTTTGGCTAATTCATCATTTATACATTAGAAATAGATGCTTTTGTCTTAGAGATTTTTGCCACTTGAACATAAAATCATAAAGATTTTAAGCTTAAAAGTTAGAAACAGGGCTATTGAAGTGGCTGTTCAAGCAGTCATTGATATCTTATTGAAAATCTCTAAAAAAGAAATCCACGGGCAGAGTATGCTTCTTTTGCTCCCTTCTCTTTCCTCTTCCCTCCCTCTTTCTTTATATCTCTAATTGTAAGCCCTTGTGCGCTAGTGCTCCCAATTTTCCTCTTGCCTTGCCTTCAGCAATACTTTTCATAAGAAAAACATTAGGCTTATGGAAAGAAAAGTGTGTCACCAATCGACTTGATTCTCCCATTTGATGTATGAGGGTCTGAGAAAGCACTCTTCCAGGTCGTCTCTTCTTCCCAAGAACTCTCGGAAAAGTCTTGTTCAAAAGTAATTCCTAAAGAATTGGTCAGCTGCAGACCACTAGCCTTTTAAAACATTAGCTGGTTCAGGGGCATAGCACATGCTGCTTTTCAACTCTCAACTACTTGGTAGCAGTGTTCTGAGAGGACTGTGAGCTTACTCGATGCTGTCAGTCCTGCAACACCTTTGGAAGTTCTGTATAAATCAGGCTCATTCTTTCTTTCACTGGAGGTGCACACAGATTTTTGATTGTACGAATACAACTCATCATTGGACATCCCCATAATGTGCAAAGTGTGGGATGAATTTATACATGTGTATGAAAGATATGCTTCTAAGTTTTCATTTGTCATCACAAAGTCTAAGGGTACTAAGTAGCTATACCTTTTTGGCACATAAAGACATAATTGGTTTTAACTCAAAGTGATTGACTCAAACTACATTTATATCATAGGTTGAGTACCTCATATTTGTTAACTGCCCTTATGTGCTTGGTTGTTTTTTGAGGGCACAATTCTGCTGGAAAACTATTACTAATAAATTGCAAATGGAGATCAGTTAAGTAAGTTATGTTAATTATGTCATTTGCAAGATTGTCTAATGTGGAATTGGTCAAGAAACTAGAAGCTGCTTGTCAAATGTTTCCCTTAACTAATGTGATATTTTGTGGTTTGCAAATGACACAATTCACATAACTTATTTGATGGAACTTCATTAACCATCCCTTAGTTTGCCATAGCAAAATTATGCTATTAAACATGCCATGATAGGTTCTACCCTCATTACTTTGCATTTAGCCTAGAGAATAGTGTTAGGTGACACTGCTCTGAGGTGACTTCGAGGAAGCCAAGGGACTTCCATGTTCAAAATTGTGTTTTTAATCTGCTTCCCAGCATCACACACGTCCAATCTGGTCTTGGCTAATAGAAGCTGAATGTGTACTCATCACTGCTGTCACTATGCAGTCCTTATTTAGCCCTCTTTAGGCCAACTCTGCCATCCCCCTTCTTATCATTTGATGTACTGATGTTCTACTGCCTTAAATAGAAACCCAGAAAATCTCTGAACCATATAGTTTCAGTTTAAAAAGCCAAGCATATGGCAGTAGTAACTATGACAGTAATTACAGTAGTGAAGCAATTTTCTACCTTTCTCATATCTGCCTCTCCTAGGAAGTCTGCATTAGAAGCAGGGCATTTATATCGTTAGTAAATTACTTTTATTTTGGCTCATGTAGTCTGTTGCCTATTGCTGAGAAACTTGAAGCCTTATATCTTTTTGTAAAAACATTTTTGGGGTACGTTAATAACTCCCTATAATCTTGTCTTCAAAAGGACCAGTCCCAGGGATACTTTATGGTGACTACCTTTCAATATTTAGTTTCTGCCACTTAATTTTTTCCATTGGTGGGAGTGAATTCTTGTTAATAATATATAAACTCTGTCATAGATTGGGAGATGGTTGAATAGGATTGGGAATATAGTCCATGGCAATGAAATAGACCAGTTGATTTACAAGTGAGTTTGAATAGCCTATTAGTCTGAATTTCTAAAATACCTATAAGCCTGCCTAAAAAGATTAGATTTACTATTTGCTTCCTAGTGAGTAGTAATTTGCTCACTCAGATGATGGGAATGCACGTATTGTTGAATCTCTTACATTACTTGAACAATTTTGTTGAAGACCACTTTATCCTTTAAACCGATGGTTTCCCTTTCTCATTATCAAAAGTCTCATTAGAGTTGCACTTGGATCAGTCCTCTTCATAAAGTCATTGTCATTGTAGACCTTTCTCAGAAGCATCACCCCAGGGGAAAAATTCTTGTGTGATAGAACTCTACATCCTATATGTCAACTCTACATTATCTCAGATTTGGTTATCTGTTGACCTCCTGTCCCTTAGCCACATAGCTGCTAAGGCCTGCCTTGACAAAGTCTTTCTTTAAGGATGTTATTCTTCCTGTGATCTCTCCTTTTCTTCCTACCTTTTACCAACCCCCACCCATACCACACACATTCCGCCAACTCTCTGTGCAGACTTGGCAGCAGATTCTACCCCGATCCTTGTTATGTAACCCACCACCTACCCCTTTTTGGCAAGGGACACTCAACTCAGCAAGTTGTAACAAAGTGTGGAGTTAATTGGAACATGTGCTGTGCTCAAATCTTCAGTAAGGAAGGGCTGATAGACATCAGGAAAGCACAACCATACGTAGATGTTTGCTTGAGAAATATGAGTATACATGGGAAGTGTCGTCTGCAACTGTGTTGCATTTAAATAAAATTAACCACCATTCTCCTCTTCTTCTGACACCCTCTCCAGATCCCCCCATCCATAATATTTGTAACTTGCTCTCTCATGCCTGCTCATGGGTGGGCATGACCTGCAGAAACTGACAAGAGAAACAGAACTGTCTGTGATACTTAATATGACAAACTTCATGTTATTTGTGCCTGGGACTCAGCTATGGATGACATCCCAGTGGACACTGTATTTATTCCCAATTGTCACAATATGTCCCATATCTTTTATTGACCCACACCTCTATTTTTGTATCCCCTTTAGAACTGTAGGATATCCTTTTGTTTAACCCTAATTTTTTTTAACTTGGGTATAATTTACATACAATAAAATGAACAGATTTTAAGTATACAGTTTCATGAGTTGTGACAAGTATATACACCCATGTTAAACTATCACCTCAGTCAAATACCTATCATTTTCTTTACCCCATAATGTTTCCTCTCATTCTTTTTCAGTTAATCCCTTTTCCCCTACAGGCAGCTATTATTTTTATTTCTGTCATAATAGATTCATTTTGCCTGTCCTAGAACTTTATATAAATTGAATTATGGAGTATGTACTATGTTACATCTTGATTTTTTCAATATAAATGTTTGGGGGGCTTATTCATATTGTTGTGTGTATCAATAGTTTCTTTTTATTGCTGGGTAATATTTCATTGTAAACAACACCCATTTATAAAAAAGAGTATTTGGACATATTTCGTGAGTTGTTTCTATACAATGGAAAAATCTTAAAATCGTGGCTACTCTTTAGTTTGACAAATAGTTGACTGCCATTATATAATTGATGTAATTAGAAGGACTTCCTACTTCTCTGGTACCTGTCTGCCCAAGGGTTCTGGAATTCCCCAGCTGTGGGCTGGCTCCCCATCCCAAAGTCTTAGGCCTCTGGGTGTTCTTGGTCCACATACTGAGCTTAAGAGGAAAGTAGTGACTACCAATTCACTGGGGGAGTTCACTAAGGTGGTTTAAAACATTGTAAAACTCTAGGTATCCTTTCTTACCTTGTAAAACTGTTCAGCTACTGGAAAGCAGAGTTGTTTCTGTGTACAAGTGGGGGTTCTGAAAATATATGAGGGCCTTTTCAGAACTCTTGGGAGTGGCCTGAACAATCTTTGTCTTTGAGAGTCTCCTGAGTTTACTTTAAGTAGGATGTCCTGCCCTCAGTATTTTTCTCTTTAGGTTTTAAGGGACTCAGAAGCCCCAGAATGGTTTTGTCCTTGAGTTGCTAACTGAGAGATTTCTGTAACCCTAGGTACCTCCAAAACAGAAGTGTTGGATGATTAGGTTAGTAGTAGTTGCTCTTCATTAAACTACTTAACCATTACAGGCAATGGGGCTAAGTCTTTGTGTAGATTATTTCATATATAATTTTTCTAACACCCTATATATGTTAGTATTGTTACTATTTCCACTTGATAGCTGAGGAAACTAAGCCTTAAATAACTTACTCTTGGTTATTTATACAGCTGTAATACAATGATGGGACAAGTGTGTGATTCTAGATCTGACATCCAATCCAGCCAACACTATACCCTAAGTGCTACAAATACTTTTTGGACATCTTCTTTCAAGTGTAAAATAGGCAATATTGTAATGTAGATATTTTTAGTATTGGATATTTTAATATAATTGTTGAACTATTGAATATTATTAAAGTATGAAAATGTGATCCAAATTGGAGCCTCTAACCACATTAAATTTCTTTCATTTAAGGATCTCAACATGTGAAAATAACAAAATAATAATTCTGTGAAGGGTAGAAGTAGTAAGAACTATAGTGCTCATTTCGAAGATGAAGAATTCAAGACAAGATTCCTTAACTTTTCCACAGCAATACAAAGCTGGAAGAAACCTACACTGTCTCCTCATGCCTCTTACCCTACTCTTTCAGATATTCTTTTCTCTTACCTAAGCCAAGGTTTAAGGAACATTATTGTCTTTTTAAATTTAACCTGTGAATCCTAGACAGAGACTGGAGAAATTCTTGTATCTGTTTAGAGTATACTTAAGAGAGTGTTATAATAGCAGGGAGTAATAACTTATTTTAAATAGATAAATTTAGCATCTTTGTCATGGCTTAGATTTACAGTGCTGAAAGACTTCTTAGGAAGCACAGAATATTGAGGAGTTAGGTGCAACTTTACAAAGTGTACTTCAAGAACAGTTTCTAGTTTCTATTAAACTTTTAAGAGACAGAGAAAAAGCAAAATAAAATACCTAAATCAACACTAACTGAAAGAAACCTTTTGACTTCTCTAAAGGTTATTGGAAATCTCTTCAAAGGTTCTCTTGGAGTACTTTTTGCAGATGTATAGGTGTACCCTTACCCCATCCCACCCCACCCATGGCTATCTCTAAAAGTTTATGGTGTCAAGAGAATTGAAGGTTTTTAGAACTGGCTACTTGTTGCCACTGTTCTTGAGGAAAACATGCTAAAGAAAGCTAGAGAAAGGGAAAAGGAAAAGAAACCTGCAAAAAAGTAGCAATCACCCTGTGTTGAGAAGTGCATCCTCTCCTTGACAGTTGCCAGGTTTGCTGTATGGTATTTGATATGTACCATTTATTTACTGTCTCTTTTTCTGTTTCTCCCTCAATGTTCTTAGTCTGACAGTGAACTAATTGCACCTTTCCTTTCATGTTTGTCATTATTAGTTTAAAGATTAAATCGTGATTTTCTATAAGCACAATGCATAGGCTTAAAGAAAAAGAGGCACATTTTAGAGAATTTGGAATTATGCAGAATACCAGTGACTAAAAATGATTTAGCATATCTAGATTGCCGTTGGAGTCTCTTACTTTTTTTCTATTTGTAGTCACAATGGCTAAATAGTAGAAAGAATTTTCAGTTTTAATTTGAAGTTTTATTGTTTGTGAAAGTTTATATTCAAATCTTGATACCATCAAAACGAAAATCTTGCTTAAGAATAATATTAATCAAAACATTTTTAAGGTACATGAAACCTTAGTGGTCATTTAATTCAATCCTATAATTTCTCTTCTCATGTTGTGATAACTTGAGGGATCACCTGAGGTTATCCCAGAGATCTAGATTCTCTTCCTATTTTTGCCCCTTACTCCATTGGTAAGTTGAGAATGAAAATATCTCTCTGGAATGTCTTTTGATTTGGTATGTGCAGGAAACTTTGATATCATCATAAAAAGGCAGAATAGAAATAAAGGGTATTTCAAAGACTTTTGATGTAGGTCACTATTTGTAAATCTGTGAATCTTTGCTTTGACTTTTCTAGCGGTTATCAGAAAGCTCTTTAAGGTTCTCTTGGAGCACTTTTTACAGGTGTATAGGTGTATCCCTATGCCATTCCACCCGACCTCTGGATGTCTCTGAAAGTTTATAGTGTCAAGAGAACTCCAGGTTTTTAAAACTGGCTACTTGTTGCCACTGTTCTTGAGGAAAATGTGCTAAAGAAAGCTATTTGAAGATCACCTAGATCTAAAATTTTTAATCTTAAACCATGCTGGGGGAGATCAATTTTGGGGCAGTGAAAGAGCCATGTGTTTGTCCCATTTACTCCAGTAGAGGCCAGAAATGGTATTTGAGTACATGGTACACTCATTAGTATCAAGAAACGTAAGGTGTGATTGCTGCTCCTAAAATGCTTAGAATTTTAGTTCTCCATATTTTTTTTTTTCATGCAAGAAAAGATAGGTAAAGCTTAGAATTCTAGAATTAAAAGATAGGAGTGACCTATGATACTACCACACACCACCACACATTATAATCAATGTAATTAAAGTTGAATCTTTGGTGGTGGCAGGGCTATGCATGGATAGTGCTTTCAGTTTCCATAAGTGATTCACATGTACAGCCAGGATTGAGAACCACCAACGAAGATTCTAGACAAGCCTTTCTTATTTACTTATGAGGTCAAATTATTGTAGGTGATTAGATAACTAATGTTTTGAGACCTGGTACCAAAATTCAGGTCTCTCAGGTTTGGACCTGAGTTTTTCTTCCCACCTCATGTGTTATTCCCAAATTAATCCCAGGTCTGTCTAGAAAAAGGCAAGTCTGTAATCTTACTCATTTGTTTAGTCCTCTTTCTGCTGTGATAATAATGGCTCAATTTAGTGAGCACTTACTGTGGGCCAGGCACTGTGCCAAGAGTTTTACAGGGGTTGCTTCCTTAATTAGGGATACTAATATTCCCATTTTGCAGTTGAGGAAACTGGCCTAAAGAGATTAAGTAACTTGTCCACATTTTCAGAGCAAGAGTAAGTGGAAGTGCTGGGATTGGAGCCTTGTAGTTTGATTCCAGAATAGTGTCTCTTGAACTGCTTAACTGTACCTTATCCTAGAAGGGTTTGATTATCACTTCTCATTCCAAAACAAAGTTTTGTGTAGACTATTTAAGCCATGGGAACTCTAGATCACATTTGGAAAGCCAAAATTAAGAAAACAAGAATGTGGCCCCAAGGCACTGTTTTCCTTCCCTGTTTCTTGAATCCTAAGAGAGCCTGGGTATTAGTGATGACAGTCTTTCTACTGCCTCATGGATACTTGGCAACTAGTTGTAGATTTGCCTCAAAGATTTTGTGTCTTCAGAAGTAAAAAAAAATTTTTTTAGTGAGATGGATGCCCTGGGAGAGGTGGTTTGGTCCTTGGTTTTGCAGTATGGTTTGGGTTGGTTTATCAGTATGGAAAAGATGTGAAAAGCTGTATAGTAAGGAAGAATATGTTAAAATATGCACTTTACCTTTCAAAGAAGAGTTCGGGTATGGGGACAATATTTAGTAGTACCACCTGAAAGAACTTCAGAGATGTTTCTTAGGTCAGACTAAAAATGATTGCAGTATTGCCTAAAATGGCACTTACAAAATAGAACACTATTCAGACTTGTTAATGTTTATCAGTATTGTTCTCTTTCTCCTGTTCATTTTTAAAGAACTCCTCATGTGCTCATTTTAAATTATCAAACAAAGAGTAAAATTCATATTCTCTTAGTTATAATTTAAGTTCAGGACGAAGAAATGGAATGAGCATATTGGCAAGGTACCATATGAGATGAGGATTTTAGAAGTAGGGTCACTGTTTATTTTGGCTTGTGGAACGTGATGGTAAATCTTAACTTTGAGTAGGTGGAAATCAGATGACAAATGTTGCTTAAAAACTTGCTGCATTGGATGTTTACATATTGTGGAGAACAAATCTTTAACCAGCCATTTAGTAGATATTAGTTGGTGACTTTTAATTAAATTTTAACAGCAAACAAGAAAATGGCCATCCCATTAAATAAGACTATCTTACGTACTATTCCTATTATTTCTCAGCATGTTCCAGAAAATGATTTAAGGTGGCTGTATTTTTGTATATGCATTATTTCATTTAATCCTTATATGCCCATTGGAATGTAACCTTTATTTGGAGTAGAATTGCTGTATGACAGAAGTTTTGGAAATCTCAGTTTGAGATCCACTGATTTCAGGCACTTAGGTGGTAACAGCCATCTTTAGTCCAATAGGTAATTTGTGTCTTAATATTTTATTAATCTAGAAATTTTTAGTGGTGAAATTAAGTTGTCACCTTTTGAAACTGTTTAGTAAATTAAACGAAAAAGTCAAGAAATTAATTAAATAGAGGCATCAGATTTGGATAGTAAATATTTTCATAAAATAGTAATAAGGGCTCACTTTAAAATATCTGGGAAAATGCCTTAGCAAATTTATTTGGTGTGGATTTTTATGTTTTCCAGGCATGGGGAAGGGAAAGTTCTTAAAGGGGAGAAGAAACTTCCCACCCACTTCATCATTTCTTTCCTTTCGCAATTTAAGATCTTCTCCAAGGTCTTATTTTTAATCTTCCCACTGACTTTTTGAATGACTTGCAATCTGAAATACTTTGGAAAATACTCATACTATACATAGAATGATTCCTTTGTATTACAATAAAAAAGTTTAAAAAATAATCGGTGGTCTTTCTTTGAGAATGAACTTTTCTGGTAAATAATTTCTACAACATAGAACAAAACCTTTATTCTTTGTACATTTCCAGTGGTTACTTTATTCAGTAAACCTCATGAGTTTCTCCTTGAGCATTTTTAGGTCTTATTCTGAGGGTCCCATTTTTTGTATTCACATCCTGACACATCTGTAAATACTCATGCTGATGGCATCTTAAGTTTTTCTAGAGCTGCAAATGTACTGCTTATTGAGGTCTTAGAACACCTCTCTCTCTAAAGTAAGAAGATTATAGTGTTAGTTTCATTGTAAGAACTGAAATCTAGAGGCTTGATGTTGTATGACCACAAGGGACAGAGCCAGGTCTACACTCCAGCTGGTCTGATGACCAGTTTGAGCTCTTCATTAGGTAGTCTGTTATGTTCTGAGCTTAAGTTCATATATTTGATGCCTCCTGTTGGACATATTTTCTGAAGGGCATGTAGAGTTGTTAAACTCTCTTAAAATGTGTGCCTAATGTTCATGCTTAATTCACAGCAAGCCAACCCTCACGTTTCTTGCATAAACTTGAGTATTTTCTACAAGTTTGCTCACCCTAATAGAATGACCTCTTGATGTGGTTGTATAATTTGAAATGTTAAAACACATAATAGGAACAGGAGACTTGGTGCTTTCTGAGGAAACTATTAACCAGTAAGTGAAAATTTAGTTGAAAACTAGTAGTTAATATAATTGCCATTTTCTAACATGAATGAATGGATTCTGTCCCTCATGTGTTTCATTAAACATTGTAAAGTGTCAAGATTAGGTTAATTTTAATATATTTGTATTTAATATAATTATATGGTCTAGATATGAAATGTGGTGAGAACGATGGTTGTTGTAGCTTAGAGTGAATGTGTGTGCAAGTGTTAGTCTCTTTGAATATTTGGTTTCCTGATTTAATCGAATATAACCAATGCATTTATTTTACATGCAACCATTACCCTTGGTTTTTGTAGTCTGATGACTTAGTTTTCTTCTTTTCATTAATTTTCTTAACCTGAAATGTGACTTGGCAAGATTAAGCACAGAGGTGTATCAAATTCTTCACTGGTCCCTATTTTTTTTTTTTCTTTATGAAGAAGAAATTTGTGACGCTACTTTTTACTTATAATCATTAGTATAATGGAAATTGATTTATATATCTGTAAAAATCAAAATTGTTCTTTAGAAAAATCCATCAACTTGTCACTAGTGGGAGAAAAATGTAATCTACTTTGGAGACATTTTTTCCTGCCATTTAACATGTGATACTATAAGGTTCATTCGTTTTTGTTGATATTGTTGTTAATGGGGAACTAGAAAATTTTGATATGAGAATTAAAGAAGCATTTACTAGCATGTAAAGATAATAAAAAAGAAAATACAGTAGTAGCTTTCAATGGTGGTGTGTGGAAATTGTAATTACTTCTGATAACCTGAGATCATTATTGATATATGTTGGACCTATATCTATAGAAATAAATAGGCCAGGCAATGAACTTTTGTTCTTTCTATATGTTTGTAACTAGTAAACAAATACTAAAATTTAATATTAGAATAAAATGACCAGATTTTCCCTGATATTTAACAGAAGCCAATAATAGCATTGCTGTGAATATGAATTTTCATTATTTCTGTTATTTGAACTAAAATTTGTTCTGGAGAATATGTCTTCTGAAGTGTCATCCAAGAATGCTTTATTAACTTCTGTTTTTATAAAAATAAATACAATAATTTTTTTTGTAACTTAAACTTTTTAAGTTAGCATTTAAAGGGAAACGTTTCTTTAAAGAGAAGTTTTAAAAGTTTCTTTAAAGTTTCTTTAAAGGGAAGATAGCATATTACACACGACACCCTTTTTCTTCTTATGAGAGAGTTTCTTAAATCTCAGACTTTCTAAATATCTTATATTTTAAAATCAATAACTGAATTATTATCCTGAAGTTACATTGCTATCCTAGACATCATTACTTTCTAATTATTTTCTTTAACTTTTGAAATTTATATTATCATCGTTTTTATTTGTTTTGGTTTTTTTTTTGTCGTTTTTTCGTGACCGGCACTCAGCCAGTGAGTGCACAGGTCAGTCCTATATAGGATCCGAACCCTCGGCGGGAGCGTCGCTGCGCTGCCAGCGCAGCACTCTACCAAGTGCGCCACGGGCTCGGCCCAAATATTATCATCGTTTTTAGGTGTTAAATTTCCTACTGAGAATCATAAGTCCTGTCAGGTGGTTTTAAGTGAGGCAGTTTATGTGCATTTAGAAAGAAACTCAATTTTACTTATTTAAAATAGAGAAAAAGAGACATTAAAAATTGTACTATCCCATTCTCTTTGGAGTTTGCCATTGTGTCTTTAGTATATCTTAATAGATAAAAAAGTTTTTTCTTTTTTCTTTTTCTAGGACTAGACTTTTATAAGTTGAATACGGTGTAATGTGTAACAATGCACAGGTAATTACAGGTAATTATTGAGGGGTGTGGGTAAGAATCTGAATCTGAAGAATTGTGTATAGGAAAGGTCCGTATAGTCTTAAGTAAGACTTTTTTGGTGCTTAATTTATTAATACATCTTAAGTCTTCAACATTCTTAATGCTGGTGTAGTTATGATAATAACCTACTTTTTTTAAATACAAAATTATTTTATTTTCTTTTTCCAAGTTTTCTGTTCTATCCAATAATCAGTACAGCCTAAGCTTCTTTTACTCTTTAAAGTATGGTACTATTCATGAATTTCATTTGACTTGATCTACGAAACAACCTTGATGATAAAAAGTTTGCATATGTGTGTATTTTTAACATTTTTATGCCTATGCACTTGGTTTCAGCTGAGATAGGAAATGGAAATAACAAGGCACTCTTAGAGAATCTTTTTTCTGTAGATAGCTTAACCTTGCCAGAAACCACGAGGCAGTGGAAATATCACGAGAAAGCTTGTTCCTACAAGACTCCCAGACTCATTACCAGACCAAAGAAGTTCCCAGAAATTTAGCTTGAAGCAATCATTTAAAATTTAGGAGGCGGATCCATTTCTGCTTATAGTCACTCATTGCTAATTATAGTTGCCTGTGATGTCCCAGTGATTTTGTTATCAGCCATACCCAAGTATGATTTTTGAATGTTCCCTATAAAATATGTTATTTTTTTTTGTTTGCGGATGGCCAGTAAGGGGATCTGAACCCTTGACATTGGTGTTAAAACACTGTGTTCTTGCCAACTGAGCTAACAGGCCAACCTCAAAATATATTATTGCTCGACACTTAATATCTGTTTATTTCACTGTAAGTAAATTATACGACAATATCCTTAACATCTTGAATCTATATATTTTTTCCCTTGCCTGATATGTTTTGTGTACCTTGATGCAACAGATGGCTTTTTTCTTTTAATATGGTTCCATGTGTATCTTAAAATTTCTAGTAGTTGGGATGCTCTCCTCACATAAGATAAGGCCTATTTGACTGCAGATGTGTTAGATGCTTTGTTGTATATACATGTCTTTGAAATACATGGGGCTGCTGCCTTTTAAAAATGGTACTATTTTTATTTTTTAAAAAATATTTTGGACAGCCACATAAATTTAGTTATGACTTTGAACACTTGGAATTAGTGTGTTAAAGCCAAAATTTATTATGTACTATTGTGATTTAAATCACACACTGGGTTATTTTGGGGGAGTTAGAGGGTTCCATTTGACACAGGCGGCAGGCAGGTCTTACGTGACGGAGGCTTGCCCCTGCATGTTCTGTATAGATGGCTTTGATGTTGGGTGAACATCACAACTTAAACTGCTGGATTTACGCTGGAAGAATGCTTGCTGAATCTCTGTTTGCACCTCTCACATAATTCTGACTTCACGTTAGGTTTGAATACATGGACACTAACGGGGCATTTTCCTTTTAAATTTTGCTTGTGAAATAGGCACCTTAAAAAGCATATTTCTTTCCATGATTTTTCTGTAAGTGTTCATACACAGGGCTTGGTATTGAGTAATTTTGAACACAAAATTAATTCTATAGCCTTTCATGTGGCTAATGAAAGCCATAAGGGTATGGTAAGAAAAGATGGAGAAAAAAGATTTGCAAGGAGGAGGGGAAAAAAAAAAAAAATCAGAGTAGTTGTCTTTGAACCACAGCAGAATTTACTTTTAAGGGTCTTCTAACCTGTTTTCCCATTAGCTGGGAAAGCAGTGCTTGGGCTTTTTTTTTTTTTTTTTTTTTTAAGTCATAGAATAATTTTAGAACAAATGATTTAAAATGGTATCTAGATCTTATATCAACACTATTCTAGTTTACTTAGTAAATAAGGATTGTAGCATAATCTAACATCCCACCTATGTGACTTGTTTTAGGATCTGGTCAGTGAGATAAAGAATTCTAATAGCTTGGCTAAAAAAGAAGAAAAAGCAAAGTAACCCAAAAATTTATCACTTCTCTTCAGATATTTTCTTGGTATTCTTTGGATTTGGAGTCTCGCTGCATTCCTCTTTCAGCTGTGCTTCATGGCATATAGATGTGTAGAAGTTAGACAAAAAGCTTAATCTAAAACTTCCACCTTCCTGAACAGTAAACTAGATGGTCAGGCATTCTTACTTTTGTGTTAGTAGATTTTTTTCCTGTAGACATTTTTGCAGCATTATGATTTTATGCCCACCATGCCAGTATAATTTCAAATTATAATTTAGTCTTTGGTTCACTCATCTTGACAGTCTCTATATCTAAAATTCTAGAGTAGTCAAAGGAACATTCCTAAGGTTATTTTGCCATTTGCTATGTGTAAACTTTGAGTATCCGTCTAAGTTTAAATAGCCTCAGTCTCTAAACATTAATAAAACAAGCAAACAAAAAACAGCCCTAATAATGTATTCCCTATTCTACTACTCTTTTTCTTACTTTTTGGAAGTCCTTTTATTTCCCCTCCCCCGCTGCTTGCTATCTTTAAAATAAGCAAATTTACTTTCTCCTCTGCATTGAAGAAACCCATTTTCAAAAACTGATTTTTGCATTTAGGTGCAAAATTTGAAAGAAGGCCTATGATTTATCTGTTGAGTGTATCATAAGAGTGTGTCCAGAAATATATTTAACTTATTCAAGTCTCTAAAAGATTTGGCCAAAAAATCCATGTAGTAGAATTGTTTTTCCCATTTTGAAATATATGACTTCAAATTATATCTTGTGCTTACACACAAAAATTTGCAGTATTAATTCACACACTGTTCTGATTACTAATGATTTTGTTACTTTATAGCAAAAGCGTATATTCTTACAAAATTTTGACATAAAGACTGTGCTTATTAAAATAGAAAAATTCTTGTGTCATCAAAGACCCAAAGGTATTATAAAATATTAAATAAAACTAGTTAGAGCTCGTGGCACATTGACCAATAAATTTCATATGACTGAGAATAAGGAAAAAAGAAATAAAATTATAAAGTAAATAAAATTAATTAGTAACTTCCACAAACAAGTATGTTTATGTAGGAACATTGCTACCTACCAATGTTCAGAATAATTTCTGTATCAGGATAATTTATGGTGGTGTCTTTCAAAGAGCCCAATTATCTTGTAACTGATACAACATGGGATAAAATAATCTCTCTTTTTTAAATAACTACGTAAGAAAATTCAAAAGCCTTGGATTCATAGACTAAGTATCTGAACAGACAAATTGCCAAAATAGTCCGGCAAAACAAAAGCACTCGACAAACTGCCACAGATGCTCCAAATTGTTGAGTTTGTTATTAAACATCAGTTACTGTGGAAATATGCTTTCCATATGGGCTATGCTATCTGTAATTTATACAAACCACATTAGTAATAGATTCTATCAAGTGGCACTAAACTCAAGCTACAACTTTAATAATGGAATATGTAAGAAAATTGCTGGTGTTATTGGGTTGGATTAAAAGAAAAAGACCTTTATTAGTATGTACTTCCCACCCCCACCACCCCCATTACAGTGTATGCCCTTCTTGGGCTCAGACTTTGGTGTTTAAGAATGTGATATTTGAAAATCTAATTATAGGATAATTTTGGTGACTAAGTGGCAATAATTCTCTGAGGTTAGAATTTTGGGTTTACTACTGATGATACAGTAATTGTATTTAGTTTACCTACTTATCTCTAAACAGGTATCCAGATTTTATATGACTAATTATGACAACTGTTATTTCAAGAAATTTGGAAAATAATATAAGCTGATGGTAATACTCTCAAATCAAAATGTTTTAAGTAAGAGAGAAGGTAAAGCAAGGTCATAACTTATTAGCAGAAGAATAGATTCGTTGGAGGAAAAACTGTTGACATTTGTGAAAGAGAAAGGTGCTATTTTTATAGTGTATTTAAATCCATTGAGTTTGTACAGTGGATAAGTTGGAATTGAGAAATATTATTCCTATAAGCAGTTATATCAAAACAGGAGCTGAGTAGAGTACTGTTGTGGAACAAAGTCTGTTTAGGAGAGGAATACTAATTAGAAAATCACTTGTGTTAGCTGATAAACATTAGCAGAACAACTTGGGGTAGCATAGTTTAATAAACAGTGTCAGTACATTTAACTGGATTGTGGCACTTTATCCCTTGCTAAATAGCCTGTAATAGCAAGATTTTAGCATGTGATAAAAAATAATTTTAATATATTTGACACACATTGAAATTCTGATTTCAGTTGTTGTCTTGGGATATGTTTTTAGAAATTCAGAACAGATAAAATGAAGAATCTTCTTTGAAAGCTGTATTTTAGGTGTTTTCTTTGTTGGGTGGTTCTTCTTAAAGGCATCAGACAAATAAAATATACTTTAGTTTGCAAACTGCTATTTACTTGGATCTGTATGGGAAAATTGTCATGATATACGATATTTCATAATACTTTAAAAATTATTAGGCAGACAAAACAATGAAGATGGGCAATATCCTAGAAAATAAATACAGCATGTAAAAGTTTTGAATGATTTTAGTTAGGAACAAACCACGAATATGTTGATGTAGAAATAATTGCAAAGTAGAGCCACAGCACTAATGAAAAAACAAAATTTATTTGGGGTAGTTGCTGACAGTAGAACTTCCACAATTAGAAACTTTTAAAAAAAGAGGCTATTCTTGAGGAAAAGGTAGGTAAGATTTTAGTTATAGCAGTAGGCTTCAGAGTAGCCCTAAAGAAGTTTATCTAGAACAAGAATATAGAGCTTTAATCTGTTGTCTTTCTAGTTAAGGCTTAATAATACTTGCATATATATGGCCTTGTTCATCTGTGCACTGGGACAGAACCAGAATTCTAGGTTTCCAATTTTGTTCTTTGATACAAGTCTATTGTATATTGGTAAATAGAGAGTTTTGCCTTCTCAGACGTCTAAACAATGTCAATAATCTATAACTAACTGCTATTCGTTATGTTGCAGAGGCAAATTGTGCAGAAAATTATGGATAATTTTAAAAAGATGAAATACAGGTGGCTCATCTAAAACAGACTCCAATTAAAACCACATTGTATTAAATAGAGCTTGCTTTAGATAGGCTTCTCTTCATGCTAAATATGAATGAAGCAACAATTTTAGGTATAATAGCTGGTATCTGGATTTTAATATAATCAGTTCTCATGCTTCAGGGCTCAGATATTGCCAGCTGGTATTAAGAAACCTTCCCTCCTATAAAACTTGATTATATTGTTTTCCCCAAGAGTATTACATTAGGAATTATTGAGAAAGTGGCTTTTTTATAGAATATAGACTTTTGCATAAAAGTTGGTGCTAAAATTTGACTCTTGTCAAAATTTGCATTACACTGTTGTATCTGGAATCTTATCAAATGCTTTAAATTAGGCCTTTGTGTCTCAGTCGAAGATATGGCAGCATGTCCCCAATGGAATGGGTAAGCAAAGGTGTGGTTGAGACCTAAGAGTACACTGTGTGGTGGCTTATAAAAAATGGCAGTACCTGCTACCTTATCAAGAGAATTATTTCTCTATTTTTTGTTGGTCTGATATGCCGATATCTGTAATTAATTTGTCAAGGCACTTCTATTCTCTTTCATTATGATTTTGTCAGTTTTTCAGAATGTGACCTGATAAAATGATTTTGGAATATTATACTTTTACATATGCACATTCTTTTTTGTTGTTTGATGGGGATCTGAACCCTTGGCCTAGGTGTTACCAGCACCATGCTCTCTCCCAAGTGAGCTAATTGGGCAGACCACATATGCACATTCTTTTTCATCTTAGAGTTTCTTTGCTTATCAACTCCAAAAGACATACGAGGCCATGCCAGTTTTTTTGTTTGTACCTTTAAAGAGATTATTACCTAATGTAGGGATCCACAAAAATGAGCTCCTGGAAGAGCAAGACTGTTTGTTCCTGAGTTCTCAGTGCCTACAATAGTGCTTGGTACACGGAAGGTGTTCAGTAAATACTTTTTTGAAGTAAAAATAAAGATGAAAGAAGGGAAAGAGTAGCCCTGCTCATCACATGCAAGATGACATTGGATAGTTCTGATGCTGGTAAACTGGGGATCTTGAGCAGTTCTCACTGTTCAATTGGATGAAGGGAAATTTTGAAGCTATGTAGTAGTACAGAGAAGACCCTCTGTGATTAGACCCTGCTGCCTTCTCCGGCTTCCATGCTTATCTCTTCTTGCCTCAGCCTTCTTGCCCTAGCAGCACAGATCAGCTTGTACTTTTCTACTGAGTCCATGCTGTTTCCTGTCATGGAGCTTTTTTCCATGTTGTTCCCCCTTTTCCCTAGTCCTAATATTGACTGGTTGGCTACTAAACATGTATTTAAGCTTCATTAAGTTCTACCTTTTCCCTCAAGTTGTTCCAAAGCCCCAAATGAGTAAGTGTGCTCCTCTGTTTCCCTGGAGTGCTTTCTGTGCATTAATTCTACTCATCTATACCATGTGTTACAGTTATTTGTATTTTCTTCTGCAGTTGATGGTTTTTGATATCAAGAAGCTCACAATAGCTCTTTTTGTTTGTTTTAACCCAAACATGAGGTACAATGCTAGGCCATGGTAAGCAGTCAAAAAATAATTGCCAATTGAGTGTCCATACCAGCTTTCTCAGAAACCATGTAACAAAAAATTTGAATGCTTCCTTAACAATAAAGCCTCTCGATTACTGGATGTGATTCTAAGTCCCTTATTACAAGAGTATGGTTATTAATGTATTTTTGGCATGTTTCAAACTGGATAAGCATATTTAACAGATTTCTTTGTTGCTTTTATCATGTTAGAGTATCATGTACTACTCCAAAGCCCCTGGGTTGTATTCTGTAGAGCAGCTTCTGTGTATTGGGCTGAAGGAATGGTGATTCAGTCGTCGGTATGGGTTTTTATTTTATGGGAGTGCTTTGGCAATTAGAAGTGCTATTTAAAGGTATTATTTTTATTAGAAAGGTGTAGTTTAGATCTATGGTTCATTAATTATGTAAACTTTGAATTAACAAAGGCTAGTTTGTAGCTCAAATTATGAAAGTGTACTTTTGGGAGACTGGGAGGAGGGGAGGTTAAGTAAGTTCAGTACTTGTCCTCAGCTTTTACAAAGAAAACACACAACACACACACAAACCATAAATGTAGTTTTTAAAGAATTGTTCAAAGTAAACCAATTTTTTATTTTCAGAAAAACTCCACATTTTTTATAATACATAGGTTTTCAAGTGTTACTACTAGTGAGGACCAGAAATCTAATTAGTAGATTTTTCAATAATGAAATTTGTCACATTGTTTAAAAAAAAAAAAGAGAAAGAACTGCACTTATTTTTCCTATATGTAATTTATATATGCTAAATAAATAAAGTTTAGAAGTTAGAGTTTAACAATAATAAAACCATTTCTGTCCAAACAGTTGTTAATCATTTTAGAGTATTTTTGATTCGTATTTTCTTTCTCTTGTATTCATTTTAAAAATAAAAAGAGGGTCATAATGTGTATAGTGCTTTGTAAGCTGCATTTTGCTTATCAACTTTAATCTTTCCTGGTCATTAAATCAATCACTGTGGATTTTAATGATTTCATAGTAATTTTATCATAATTTTGGCTCAGCTATATTAGCTCTTTCTTGATAGATTTTACTGTGTAATTTCATAATCCAGTTTTGGACTTTTCCCCCTTAGACTAGTATTCTTTATTGGATTTGACATGAACTAAGAGTGCTATAATAAATTAGTCGGTATTCTTTTAAAATCATAAGTCTATTTCTTTATCAGTGTACTGTTTTTCAAGTTCACGCTTTAGGTATTTTAAAAAGTCTCCTTTTTCTGGCTTGCATAAATGTCCATCATTTGCTCTTTACCCATTAGTATTGGTGCTCTCAGTCCCGCCCTTCTGTCTGGCTTGAGCCAACCATATAAATAGATGTGATTTCTGGACTCACCTTAAGCACCTACCTTTGACCAGACCAGTCCTAAACACCGCCAAACACACAAACACCAAAATTCATTTAGGAGGAATTTAAACAACAGGAACCAAGGCTTGTTCTAATTAATGTAGTGAATGTTCTGACTATTCTTTGAGTGTTATGTTGTGTCAATAGCTTTATTTAAAACAGTTATTTATAGAACTGTGGTATAAACAAAAAGAAAAGATGTGGTGTTAATATGAGTTTTGGGTTAGATTATTGCTGAATGAAGCATCCTTATAGCATAAGTTTAGAATAATGTGTTTTGCTAAATTAGGTGATAAAGGTAAACATCAAAGGCAAACCTTTCCTGTTAGTCCTTATGTTTGACATCCCTGTATTTAAAACACTTGAAAAAACAAAAATAATTTATCGTTATTTATTTTTTTCTGGTTGAGACTTTGGAAAAGTCAAGAATGACAACTGTAGGTATTTTTCTCAGAGTAAGCCTGAGATGGTACTTAGGCACTGCATAAAAGCTACTGATCACTAATGATGTTGGTAAAATTTTATTAGAGACTGCCTTCAGACACTACAAAGATTAAAAAATTCTGCCATTTCTACTTACATTTCCAGACTAATGCTGCTGGACTTTCCTTTCAACAGTAATGTTTATCCATTTGAATATTGTTTCACAGAAAGGAAAAGTGCATTTGTGTAAAAATATCTGGGGCTTGCCAGGGAATTTTTTCAGAATGCTCTGTGGTTACAAATGAAGCTTATTGTTGTATAAATGGCAAGTTTAAATCATAGAAATTTTTGCAGTAGCTTGTGGCATGAGTTGATAATCTGCGAATTGTTCTGTGTGTGTGTGTTTGTCTGTGTTCTCATGCATGTGTTGGCCTGTCTGTAAGTCGCTGGATCTTGTGCTCTTCCTCTTTCCCACCTCCCACCTCACTTATTTAGATACATGAGTAGGCACAATCTTTAGTGTAAGGCAAGCCCCAAAAGATGAACACGGGAGAGGCAGAGGTGGAAGAGATGTGTGTTCCTTTAATTGTCCTCTTGTGACGTTCCACTTGACAAAGTGACAACATTTTCTGAAAACTTAAGATTTTTGAATTTGTGGATTTTTCTCCCTACATCTGTAATTTCTGAAACTTTCTCCGAACAGTATGGCTGGCACGTTCTGGGGACAGAGTAGAGACATAGAACAGAGACAAAGCCGCCCTGAGAAGGCAGACACACATATATTGCTTGTGGTTTTTCAGTACAGCTGCTTTCAGATGGGCCAGCTTGTTCTACGCTGGTTCTGCTGCCAAAGCAAGACTGTCACACAGCTGGTAGTACTTACTGTACTTGCGGGAAAGTATGTGATTCATTAGTTGGAACCGTATGTTTTTCACCAGTTCTGGTCATGTTTTTGTTAGGATGTGGTAAAAACACAAGCAGGGGGTGAAGGGACAATGGAAACATGTGACTTCTTAAGGATTGGCCCCAACCTGTTATTAGCTAAATTGTACACCATAAAATGTCCTCTGTACCTCATAAGACAAATGACTTAATTTTTTATTCCTCAGTTGAGGTCATTTAGTCATAAGTAGTAAAAATTATCAACACTGAGCTCTTTTTCTCTTTTTCCGTTCTGTAAAGTACTATGATCTGTTTAAACCCCAAATTATAATATGAAGAGAAGTCATGCAAGTAAAAGACATTAATTTGCTGAAAAATGCCCATGACGGGTGAAGAACTTTAACTGGAGTGAACTCTTGCTACTGATAAAATATGAGTATGATATTACAGCTAATAAGAAACACTTCTAATACTACAGGGTATAAGAACAATCAATGGGAGTTTCTTTGTCTACACATGATCAAGCAGACTAAAGTTGTATGGCTGGATGAATGAGAGACTAGTCTCTCAAGTAATTTTGGTGGCATTAATGGGCTTGCATCAGGGTATCTGAAATGGTCAATTTTGGTATCGTACAGAACTGCTGGTGTGAGCTGCATTAAATACTGGCCTATTATCAGGTAGTTTTTGAGCCTGTGAATTTTCGTTTTACAACCACATAGGCCTAACCATATTCTTTGGAAAATGAATGCCATTGCTGCTCTGTTGTGTTCTCTTTACATAGGTATTTGCTTTAACATTTGCTTTCCTGGGCCGGCCCTGTGGCTCATTCAGGAGAGTGCGGTGCTGATATCGCAGAGGCCGTGGGTTCAAATCCTATGTAGGGATGGCCGGTTCGCTCACTGGCTGAGCATGGTGCAGACGACACTGAGCCAGGGGTTATGATCCCCTTACCGATCCAAAAAAAAAAAAAAAAAAAAAAATGCTTTTCTCTACTTCATTTAGACACTGGTAATGTTATTTATACCTTTGTCCTTCCCTCCCATAACCTACTATGGAGATAGATGACATTTTTGAAGTCTTTCTAGTTAAAATATTGGCAGATTACACCTCTACCCTCTGGCTCTGTTTTTCAACTGTACCCTTTTAGAGTTCTGCACCATTCGTGCCTCACCACATACACTCCTGGAGTTGCTGGACTCTGCAGAATTAGAACCAGGTCTGTCTCTGACAATTAGCTAAACTGGCTGCAGCATAAATAAAGGAATGCGCTCAGGGGCTGTAGTCTGTGACACGGTTTAACAGAGCGTAAAAAGGTTCATCTGTTCCATGCCCAGATTCAGTCGCCTCACTGTCACTGGGAAGTTATCAACACGGAGACAGGACCATGGTGTTTGGTAAACAAGCCACAGGTATTAAATTAACTGGGCTGTGAATGTACAAAAGCGCTGCTTTATTAAAAGCCCTGCTATCTCTGCTCATTGCTGGGTCACTGGCGGTTGCTAGAGTATCTATTAAGATGACTCATGGCACCAAATACTTCAACACTCTGTCCTCACTTCTAGGGGGGACCATTGACCTTTGATTAGGGAGGGGAAAAAGAAGAGAAAGAAAACAGAAGGCAGGGTATACTTGTGTGTGTTTGCTTTTTACAATTGGTAAGCTAAGCAAGAAGGTGGTTAACACTGAGCACCCTTGAGCCAGGTTTTAGATTAAACTGGGCTTCAGAACCTAGTACCAAATTGCAGCCAGGTTTATGTTTCTGTTTGTTTGTTGTTTTTCCTGCCTTTCTGCCTCATCTTCCTCACTGCTGCTACTTGATTTGAAGTCTGAAATAATGAGGGTATAACTGTGTGATCAAAGTTTTTCTCTGTCTACCTGTGTTGGGTAGGCAACAAACACCCTGTAATATACTTGCAGGTGATACAATTAGACTTTTGTTATTTTTTTAAAGCATTTATTTGTCTTTGCATTCAGTATTTTTAATGGAAAAAAATACATTTTAAATACTTTTTGCTTTCATTTAGCAGTGTAATGATTTTTAGCATTTGTTTTTCTTTCAGCTTCAGAAATTCTTTACAGAGGGTTATGTGTTGTTATGTATATTGACATGTTGAGTTGTTCTTCATTTTCATAGTCTTACCATCTTTGGGCAATCCGCTTATGTTGTAGCAAGGTCTGTAGGCAAACATAACAAGATAATTTTTAGTACACACATCTATGCTAAAGAGACTGTTACTTCTGAAGGTTCCTTCTCCCCTCCTGGGTGTGTTTCTTTTTAGTGCCCCAACCAACTCCTCATCCATTAGAAGATGATGTAATGTTAATGGTATCTAGCCCCACACAGCTTGAACCAAAAATGATTCCAGTTGGCTATACTTGAATGTGAATGACCAGAAGGTTTTATACATTCTGCACTGTGTTTGAAGTGCTTACCTTAGAAATCTCTCTTCTGGTAGTAGAGGCCCTTTGGTCCTCATACTGGAGATTGTGCAGCCACAGCTGTATTCCTGCTGTTCAGACCCATCTTTTATTGTTAGCTATCTTTATATAGTACTGTCTGGGTGGAGGAGTGGGATGCAGTGGGGAGGGGAGTAGGGAGGATGGAGAGGAAGCATCCTTTCTCATTGTTTGCTCAGAAGGAGAGGCCCAGACAGGAATGTATCTCACTAGAGAGTTAGTGATGTCTCAGGATCTCTTTAACTTTGTAATATCTTTGCTGTGTGAAGTTTAATAAGCCAGCTGTGCAGTTTTTAAAAAGCCAGTGGATTCCATTTTTCATTTGGTCCCCCCCCCATTTTTGCTCTGAGCTTTCACTCCCTATTTCCTTATTTCCCCCCTTTCTCTTTTCCTTTTTCTCAGGGGAGTTCCCTGAGTAGCAAGACTGCAAAAGAGCTGAGGTTTATGTTAGAAGAAATTAAGGTTAATGATCATTGGCTCATTTTCATATTCTGTGGGTGTGGATGGAGGAGTAATCAGTGCAGGTGGCCCTGCCAGTTGGGAGTTTTTCTTTGTCATCAAGAAAATAAGGAGAGTGCAGGGATTAAATTACCACAACTATTTCAGGACTAAACATATTTCATTTCCCGATCGGGTCTGGTTTGAGGACACAAAGCTGACATTAATTTTATCCAAAAAAAGCACAGCAATTTTTTTTTATATAATTTGACTGAATGCATAGGGTAGATGCATGTTCAAATTTAATTCTAGTATAATCTTACAAATAATTCTCTGAAAAGCAAAGGGGTTTTGATTCAGTTTGACAGTTTATGTTTCTGTGCCCAATTACCACTTAGTTATTGAAAGTTAAAGAGCTGCTTTCTAAAATGTGTACTCTGACTACACCAATTGGCTTCCCAGCTGCCTGCTATTACATGCGAAGTGCTCTCTTCTTACTTTTTAAAGGATGTACACATTTGAAGTAGTTATGTTTAGCTAGCAAAGGAAGTGGGGGATTTGGTTAGGAAGTGCTTGCTGGCCTTGAAAAACTATCTTGTGTGCATTCTAATTTCAGTCACATAAAGACCATTCTTTAAAGAAATATTTGTTGTATTTAAAAAAAAAAAAAAAAAAAACGTAAATGCCCAGATAAGCTAGGGAAATAACCTTGACTTTAAAAAAAGTATGATTTTCATTTGGTACTATTTATTAAAGTTTTTATGTGTTTTTAATACCACCGAGGTAACTTTCTACAAGTGGGGTATTCTGGTTCAGTACATGGAAAAGGAAGACTTAAAAGTTGACCAGAGACAGTAAAAGTCATTGAGGAAGAGTGTCAACACTTGCCATGCATGGTAGGTTTTGCTTTCTTAGCAGAATGCAGCAGGCAGCTCTAGTGACCTGATCTGTTTTTAAAGCACAAGGTTTATTTGGCTTTTACAGGGTGAGTGTAATATTAATGATACTAATGTAAAATTAACTTTTATGTTGTGTGAGCACTTTTCTTCCCTCCCCCTTTAAAATTACAGGTATTTCTTTGTACATATATCTACTTCTGTGACCATAGTGAACATTTATGTAACTTTGCTTAGGACATAAAACGCTTGGTATAATTGGGTTGTTAGGCATGTGCAAGTGAAGGTGGGTTTGGTTTTCATGGTCCTGTGGTATGAGTCCACATGCAATCGAATATTCATTGTATGGCCGTTAATATAAATACTTTGTCTGGCTTATTAATAACACATGAAGAGAACATTCCCAAACATTCAGAGGGCAAGAATGTTTTAGTGGTTTCTGGAAGCTCCTTGCTGTGAAGAAATAAGATTTTTAAAAAAAATATGGTAGTTAAGAGTCTTTAGCACTTTTAAAGTATCTTAAGAAACTGGTATATTTTAAGAAATTCTTGACTAGGCTAAAACTTAATATTGAATGAAATGATCTTTTGAAACCTGTATAATATCCAAGTTTAAGATGTGTGCAAGTCATGTTAGTTGTTTTAAGAAACATTAAACAACATTACAAAAATACCCAGTAAACCATTTTCTAATGTAACATCCCTTCTTTTCTGCTTTGATTTTTACTGAATCCTTTTCACCTTGCCTACTACTGATAGAGCTCACTAGTCTCACTGGCTTTTCTCAAAGGCTTTTGTTTAAGATCAAGATCCATTCACATTATGACCCACATATTTCTGCTATTAGCCAAGAAAATAACTATGAATTAATTCAGCCTCACTTTAGTATTTATCTGTTATGCATTAGGAATATTTATAAAAGCAAATAATTTAAACTAATATTTTACTTGCACGTAAGTTAGATCCTTAAAATCAGTTATACTTTCAGCCTGTAAAGTTGACATTTTAAAGTAATCTGCTGAAATACTTTACGTAGTGTGGTTTTTAAGCCATTCTGATGGTTTTCTCTGCAGACTCCTTAGCTTTGAGAATACGATTGTACCCTTACACTTGCACCAATCCGTTAGTGCTCTTTAGTCTTTGATTTCTTTCTAAAGTTTCTCCCTTTGGATACAGAGACTTATAACAGAATTCATTGATCGCTCTTTTCTGCTAGCTGTGCATTATAATTTTAATGTCATCACCAGGCAGTAATTCAATCTGGTACAATATGCCCTTTCTCTCTCAGTTTCTCACTCCTGAGTCTTGTATGCTCCAGTTTCAATCTCTTATGGCTGACCTGACTACTCTTTCTATCTCATTTACTGGAATATATCTGTAAATGAAGAGGGGGGGGTGTGTGTTTGTGTGTCTGTCTGCATATTACATACACAATAATATACTCCAGCAAGGCTTTCAGTAAGTCAAGACGTATGGTTTAGTTTCAACCATCATTTTGGTAAAAATACATGTATTAAACAGATACTGAATTTCTATCCCCATTTAATCTGCTCCTGTTTTCCATTTCCTTTCTCTGATTCAGGCAGCAAACTGACTCAAATCCTCAACATAACCTGTAAAATAAAATGTTTATTTTTACCGGGGAACCTAGAGAATGGAGTTGCTCATGGTTCCTTAACAGTGGAGAAATAGAGTATAAAGTATTTAAATTGTCACCTGAAATTGTTCTTCTTTACATGCTTCATCCTTAGCCTTTTATAATCATATAACACTGCCAGTTAGTCCAGGTTGTGGGAGCAACAGGCTCCTAAAAATATCCTCTTCTGGGCCTGGCCACCCAAGAGCCATGTGAAGAGTTGTTTTATGAATTATCACGAAGTTAGGAATAACTGATACAGTCTGTGCAGCTATTGCTGTCAAAAATTGTGCCTCCAGAGGGATCAACCACATTATATCTTGTAATTTAAGATATACTCCCTCAGATTTACTTAAGAAACCACTAAACCTTTTCTGAGGTTTTGGTAGGGTCTATCTGCTTTGGTACCCTTCTAACCAAATGGATTGCAATCAAATGCACTGGTGATAGTGAGCTTTCAATGCACAGAACAAGCAACTCAGTTCATTGCTTCATTAACCCACATCCACACAGGACATAGATGTTCTTTATTTTATATATCACCTTGAGTTATTCAAAAAGTGATGGAACTCATATGATTACTAAGTTTATCTACATCAAAAACATTATGGAAATCCTTCAGAAATATTTTAGTTAAGTCATCAGAGGGAGCTGTAGGTTCTTAAGTTAATTGACTAATGAATAAAAACTTTTCCTATTGTTTGTTCTTTACTGCTTCTTTAGAGTACACTCAAATGAAAATAGACCATGGGTTTTAGAAGTGAAGGCCTGAAAAATAACTAGATAAATTTTTTTAATTTTTGCAGCTGTGAAGTTAGGAATATATATCCTTGGTTTCCACCCCTCTCTTTTGAAAATGATGAGGTTCAGGAGGGTAAAGAAAGAAGACCATGGTCGTCAACCAACAAGAGATTGAAATGAACAAGAGTCCTAGTGTCTAGACCAGTAATGCCCAATATAAATAATTATAACCAGTAGAAATAATAATAGTGTGAGCCACACATGCAATTTAAAATTTTCTCATAGCTACATTACAAAAGTAAAAAGAAACAGGTGAAACTGATTTTAATAATATATTTTATTTAACCCAGTATATCAAACATATCATTTGCGTGTATAATAAATATAAAAAACAATTCATAATGAATATGAACGTTTATTGAGACATTTTACACTCTTCTTTTAATACAGAGTCTTCAAAACTCAGTGTGCATTTTACACTTACAGCACATCTCAATGTGGACTAATTACATTTCAAGAGTTCAAAATCTACATGGCTAGTGGCTACCATATCAGGCAGTGTAGGTCTAGATACCGGTCCAGTTTTCTTTCCACAGCAGTGCAATAGCATTTAAAGGGTTGAATTGGATTTTTAAAGTCCATATTTTGGTTAATTTAAGAGACCTGGTAACTGATATACATTGAAAAAGTAAAGAAGTATGTTTGTTCAGGAATTATCTTTCTTATGAGCATTTTTGATTCCTTGGTAAATGCTTAGTAACACCTCAAACAGTAAATATTTTCAAGTTATTTGTCGACTTTCTTTTTTCCTCACTTTACCTCCTGTGAAGCCATGCTGTCTCAGTTTTGCTAACCACAGTCACATTACAGGCAGTGTTGTGGGAGAAGATAATGTCTCCCTGTTTCTCCTTTTGGAGGTTGAAGGCAATATACCCTGGCGCTGCCCTGGGCTGAGGCTGTCCACCATCTGTGTAAGGAATTCACAGTCCCAGACAAAAGAAATTGGCAAAGTCTTCCCTCTGTCTGCTTTCCAGATCCTCAAGATAGCCATAAAACACCTGGACAAAATCAGCAGGTGATGGCAAGGGAAAGAAAATGATCAGTCACAGGCATTGTTGAATCCTTTGAACATTACTTATGGCCTGGACATTGCTGTCACCAGGCACAGTTTGATCTTGGGTGAGTTTTCTGGAAGAGCTTTATTCCTGGCTCTGTGACAATACCGGAACCAGACAACATTGTGGATGGGGGGAGAGAACAGGAAAGTCAAGGCTTCCCTGCCTTAAGGTATAGCAGTTCCAGGTGGTGTTACCTCTATGTGTGTAAGAACCTCCTACAGAAATAAGTCATATCACCAGATGCATAAAGTGTTCTTACTGTGATGGAGTTTGGATGTTGTCCCCTCCAAAACACATGGAAATTTGATCTCCAATGTGGCAGGGTTGGAAACTGATTGAGTCATGGGGGCAGATCCCTCATGAATGGATTAATGCTCTCCCTGAGGGTTGGGGTATTAATGAGTGAGTTCTCGCTCTATTAGTTTCTTCAAGAGCTCGTTGCTTAAAAAGACTCTGGCACCTGCTCTCTCTCTCTCTTGCTTCCTCTTGCCATGTGATCTGCTTGTACCCACCAGCTGCCTGCCACTTTCCACCGTGAGTAGAAGCAGCCTGAGGCCCAGGCCAGATGCAGCTGTCCCAGAATCGTAAGCCAAATAAACCTCTTTCTTTTATAAATTACCTAGTCTCAGGTATTTCTGTTATAGCAACACAAAATGGACTGAAACATACTGTAAATCTGCTAGAGGATTTAAAATATTCTGTCATCTACTTATAATTCATAAATTGTTTTCAAAATATAGGTGCTTGATCATCATTGGTTTTTAATGTAGTTAAAACTCTGCCTTCTGAATTTACACTGAAAAAGGAGAGTTGGCATTAAGGTATTAAAAGGCTTTTAAAAATCTTTTCTTGTGGTGGCCCCACATATTCATACACATTCGACACCTCCACACAACTTGTGTTCCTAGGACTTCTCTGTACATGTTCTCTGTGTATGTTTGTAAATGTAGAGTGAATGTAACACTAAAACCCTAAAAAAAAAGTCACCTAAGTTTGTCTTTTCAACGTACTCATTTTCGGTCACATGGCTTGCTTTCATATCTTTGGTGTTGATGCTATATCCACAAGATTTAGTAAATACTAAGACATCATTTAAGTTACCTGAAATTTCTATAATGGTATCATGTGATGGCAGAATTGCATATCATGGAGTCTGTAGGGAAAGGGCACATTTTTAATGGACCAGGAATTTAGCCATAAAGAAATGTTGCTTTTGCCAGTAGGAGCTCTGAGCAAAGTCCTTTAGCTGTTACCTCTTCATTAGTCACTAAGAGTTAGAGTTTAATATGGTGGTATTTAGCTTTGTTTGCCACTGCCAGTTTTGAGGGTCATATTTTAGCTTTGATCTTTATTTCCAGTGAGAGGGATAAACCAAAGCAGAAGCTGCACTATTTAATTCAGAATTATCCTCTCTCCCTTTGGCTCTGTCTACATATGTATCCCTTTTTCATATAAATGGCGTCAAGCTTCATTGAATTTAGCTCTGTCTTGTTAAGTACATTAATGCTGTGTTCTGTCATTCATTACATGAGAATTAGTTGTCTATTACAAAGTGGGGGTTTTTGTTTGGAGCCTGATCTTCATGGGAAAAAGGCCATACATGGCTTAATTTCCCAAGTGCATTGAATACTGGACTTATTTATCTGTGACTTGTACACCACTGAAAGCATTATGCAAAATGTTGATTCTACTGTTGGGGAGGCACACCTTATTTTAAGCGAAGAAACCTAAAAGAGAACATTTGCCACCTTCCTTTTTGAAAATCCTCTCCCACCCCCCCGTGTATTTTGTCACATTTTTTAGTGATCTATATAGCATCCTTAGAGTGTGTTACAGAAAGTGTTAATATCTTAGAGCAGCAGTAATAATAATCCTTTTACTCAGGGTAATCATGTGCTAATCCGCTGGTAAGTCAAAAGTATTAGATCATTTGAAATTCATTGTGTCAGCTCAGTTGAAATAACTGGTATGGTGCTATAAACATTTCAAGAAAGGGAGTCTTTGAACCCAAATAATAATGTCAAATAGTTTGTTAGTGTTACATGCTCATGTTTAAGGGTTTCATAAGCTCAACCCATGGACAAGAGCATTTCAGTTTACATCAGTGTGTAATATATTATTTTAACTGAAGGTTTATTTTTATTTTGTTATTTAGGGAAAGTTTCTTTTCCTCTGGCACTTACAGACTAGGTTTTTATGGTATAGTTTTCACTCTGCAATCGCAGGAAGCCTGGTGTGCCAGAGGGTGATTTTTTGGTTTATTTGTTTGTTTTGAAAGAAAACTTCTTGTTTTCCTAAAGCGTTATGTTGGGCTTGAATTTTCTCCTTGCTCCCCTGTTTCATATTCTTGGGAAAAACTGATGGTGTATAAATTCATTTTTCTGTGAATATTTTAACTGGTAAGTTTTGTTTCCTATTTCTCCCTTTTCTTCTAAGCAGAACCATTCCTTCCTTGGAATTTTTATAATTTACTCAAATTATTCTCTCCCTGTCTCTCATTCTGAGCCCTCAGTTGATTGAGAGCCCTTTTAAGATAAGATTCCTTGTTCTGGTAATCTTTGCACCCAACACATGGTAGATAGTTAATAAAAAAATTTTGAATTGCTTCATTTATAAAAATGCTGGGAAATTTGGTGACTTAACTAAAGTTGTTGCCATGTCAATAGATGAGTATTTTTGATGATGAATCATTCTCATTTCTTCTTTCCTGAAAGTCAATTGTGTCTTGGAAGAGCTCCTCTTTGTTCAGAGCCTCAGGACTATTTGAGCTGGCAGCTATTCTCCACCTCGAAAAGACCACTTAGCTGTTGTTGATATTAGGGTATTAGAGCTTCAAAAAGTATGAGCCCAATTAACTGGTTTTCTGAGAATGCTTAAGTTTACTTAAGTAACTGGGCAGTCAGGGCTCATGTAGAAAGGATGAATATCTGTCCATTCTTCAACTCATGCTCTCACTCCTTGTTTCAGCCTGATCTTTAATTTATATTTTTGAAGAATTTGTAGATGCTCTAATCCTAGAGTTTATTAAGTACTGTAATGTGAAATTCTACTCCTTTTTGAGAGTGAAGTTTACAGACCTTTCTGATTTTATTCTGTAAATAAGGAGAGAGCCCTGAACATTATGTCCGATGTTGTATCTCATGTTCACAGCCATGCTCCACATGGCTTTCCTCTTCCTAGGTTCTCGTATGAACAGATTTTGGTCATGAAAAGGTTCATCTTAAAGCAGACTATGGGATAGTTTTCTCTGTGCTATTATAGAATGAACTGAAATCCATGTCGTGTATCTCTAGAGCTGAAATTTGGTTTGAAGGAAGAGATACCGTTAAATGCAACCTGAGCGTATTCAGGCATGCTCCCACTCAGAGAATATGGTGGCCAGATGGTCTGTTTTAAATCACAGAGACAATGTGGCCAACCAGCAGAGATTCAACTCCTCGTGGTCCCGGACATAATCATTGTGATGAGTCACATGGCAGGGAGGGGTTGGGCATGACAGTCCCCAAGGCACTGGCTTTACTGATAGTGTAGCTAGAGTTTCCACTGGGTATGGGGCTGGGAATTATTGATGGTATTCTTATGAGCTTGTCTATAAGGGTGCATATCTTAGAGTAGGTAGCTCTGAAAGTTGCTTGTGATCACTATAGACTATAATTTCACTTTAGAAATTAGTCCAGGCATGGCTATGCTCACATTGCTGTGAAAAGAGCAGCATGGAACAGTGGCAAAGGACATGGACTCTGGAGCCAGGCTGCTTAGGTTTGAATCCTGTGTTCACCCTTTGTATTAGCTGTGTGATGTTGGATAGGTTTCTGCAGGGTCTGTGTGCCCACGTTCCTCATCTGTGAAATGGGGATAATGCCTACATCCCACATAGTTTAAATTACTTGAATGAATTTATAGTGCCTAGAACAGTGCCTGGAATATAATAAGTACTGCATACAGGTTTGAGTAATAAAATAAAACTGGGTGCTGAGAACTGCTGATGCTTCAGAAAACCATTAGTGAAACCTAACCACTCAAACCTGACTCTTCATTAAGGCTGAAAGGTTTTGTAATCTTTGTGCCTGCCATAAAGACCATGCTTATGTGTCTTGTACTCAGAAGCTACTATAGATAATCTCATGTTTTTTACTCCACCCATAGGTAAAAGTTGGAGGGGTTTGCTCTATCTATAAAGAGCTTTGTGGGGATTCCTTTGGGTGAGAGCGTAGGTTGAGTGAACTCTCTTTGATCTAGAAATAGGACTGTTTTCACAATCTTTTTAACATTGTTCTGCTTTGCTTTCTTACATTCTTTCTCCAGCATAATATAATTTGTCATAGAATGATGTTTTCAGTTGCATTTTTTAAACCAAAATGATTAACTTTCTGTTTACATCTTGCCAAGAAGATATATCTGATCATCAGTTCAAAAGCAGGCAACTCTTAATCTTTAAAACATGCTTTTTATTTATTTATTTTAGTTTGGTTATGGAATAAGTACCTTATTTTCAAGATTAAAGTGGACATGAAGATAGACACTGAATTTACACTTATCAATGATCATCATGACCCTGTATCAATTTCTATATTCTCAAATGCTTATGTGGTTGTCTGAATAGGGAGTACACATTTGCCAACACTATGATTTAAAGCCTTTCACAAATTACCTGTTGTAATTCACAAAACTGGGTTTTATATTATCTGTAGCAATTTTTATATGATTTCTCAAAGGCATAATAATACTTGCCCAATGGCAGCTAAGGCAGAATGGTTTGAATCAAGGGAAAGAGCATACTAAGAAACTCTAGGAAGAGCCACTTCTGAAAATTCCCACTTGAGCCAGGAGGACTTTTTCAATATGATTTTGGAAACATTTTTAACTGGTCATGGTTGCCAGATTTGCCAACTTAATTGGGGTTATCATGATGTAATGGAATTGGACAAATGTGACCATTGAGCTGTCAGACTTGGTTTTTAATCCCACTTTTTCTAATGACCACCTATGAGGCCTTGGTCTGGTTCTTTAATCTCTTTGACCCTTAGTTTCCTTACCTGTAAAATGGAGATGATAATAGTACCCATCTTGCTCAGTTGTCATGAAAATTAAATTAATTCATGTAAAGTGTATTTATAGAAGTGGAAAAATATCTTTTCTTTCTACTCTTCTAAGTTCTTGGCTGGGACCCCCTGGAACAAAAGACAGAGTAACAAAGAAAAACTTACACATTTATTTAATGTAAGTTTTATGTGACACAGGAGCCTTCACGAGGAAATGAAGACCTGAAGAAAAAGTTAAACCCTAGTGATTTAATGCTTAGGTTTGATGAAGAATGGAGAGTCCTGGAAAAATGTGATGGGACAAAAAGTGGTGTGTGCTAAGAATAGTAAGTTGGGTGAAATTTAGCAAGGCCTCCTCCTTTAGATTCCTCTGGGTATCCCTCCATTTAAGGAGATAAAGATGTGCCTTTCCTTTGGGTATAGGGAGGGCACCTCTCACATGGCAGTCTTATGACCTGTTTCTGGGGAGATGGGTGGGGAAGATCAGAGAGTCTCTGCCCCTGCTGTTTCTCAGAGTCCTTCAGCTGAAACTATTCAATATGCTATCGCGCCATATCTTGTAGTTTTGTGTCCTGAACCTGTCAATATGAATGTACAATATTTAACCTAGTGCCTGGTGTATAGCAAGAACTTGAGAAATGATAACTCTAAGTCATGAAATTTAGGAAGATAAGAGGCTGAATCTTTAAGCTACTGCTCTCATTCATTAATCACAGCAATAATACACATATGCTTTAGAACAAGATAATGGGTCTATCCACTCTTGAAAGCAGTTTTCCTTGTGCTCAGCAGTAAATCTGGCCCAGCTAGGGGCACAGTGGTGTGTCTACAGAGATTTTTTTTGCATGTGGGAAGATAACTGGCCTGTGTGGCATTTTTTTTTTTTTTTTAACTCCAAAAGTTTAGCTCTTTTTTATCACCATACCACAATCAAAGAGGAAAAATACCCCAGAAGCTGTGCTTTTAAATGGTACCTGGAAACTCTAAACTTTCTCTTTTTTTATTTTAATTTTTTTATTTAGAGAAAAAGTACATTTTAACATGATAGTAAAGACATTTACATTAATTAGATTGAGTTCTTTGGATTGTTTTCCTTCAGGAAAAAATAAAGTTTTACATGTAGTTTTGTTGGCTTTTAAAAACAAAAGCAGCCTGGCCGGTTTGCTCAGTTGGTTAGAGTGCCACTTGCAACACCAAGGTCAAGGGTTGGGTTCCCTGTGCTGGCCAGCCACCAAAAAAAAAAAAAAACTGAAAAAAAACCCCAAAAGATGAAAAGCAATCGCAGTGAACTGAATCGGGTTCTTTTTTTTTTTTTTTTTTTAATTTTTTTTTAATTTTTTTTTAAATTTTATTTTGTCGATATACATTGTAGCTGATTAATGCTCCCCATCACCAAAACCTCCCTCCCTTCTCCCTCCCCCCTTCCCCCCCAACCATGTCCTTTCTGTTTGTTTGTTGTATCAACTTCAAATAATTGTGGTTGTTATATCTTCTTACCCCCACCCCGTTTGTGTGTGTATGTGTGTATGTGTGTGTGTGAATTTATATATTAATTGTTAGCTCCCACCAATAAGTGAGAACATGTGGTATTTCTCTTTCTGTGCCTGACTTGTTTCACTTAATATAATTCTCTCGAGGTCCATCCATGTTGTTGCAAATGGCAGTATTTCATTCGTTTTTATAGCTGAGTAGTATTCCATTGTGTAGATGTACCACATTTTCCGTATCCACTCATCTGATGATGGGCATTTGGGCTGGTTCCAACTCTTGGCTATTGTAAAGAGTGCTGCGATGAACATTGGGGAACAGGTATACCTTCGACTTGATGATTTCCATTCCTCTGGGTATATTCCCAACAGTGGGATGGCTGGGTCGTATGGTAGATCTATTTGCAATTGTTTAAGGAACCTCCATACCATTTTCCATAGAGGCTGCACCATTTTGCAGTCCCACCAACAATGTATGAGAGTTCCTTTTTCTCCGCAGCCTCGCCAGCATTTATCGTTCATAGTCTTTTGGATTTTAGCCATCCTAACTGGGGTTAGATGGTATCTCAATGTGGTTTTGATTTGCATTTCCCGGATGCTGAGTGATGTTGAGCATTTTTTCATATGTCTGTTGGCCATTTGGATATCTTCCTTAGAGAAATGCCTACTTAGCTCTTTTGCCCATTTTTTAATTGGGTTGCTTGTTTTCTTCTTGTAAAGTTGTTTGAGTTCCTTATATATTCTGGATATTAATCCTTTGTCAGATGTATATTTTGCAAATATTTTCTCCCACTCTGTTGGTTGTCTTTTAACTCTTTTAATTGTTTCTTTTGCTGTGCAGAAGCTTTTTAGTTTGATATAATCCCATTTGTTTATTTTTCCTTTGGTTGCCTGTGCTTTTGGGGTCGTATTCATGAAGTCTGTGCCCAGTCCTATTTCCTGAAGTGTTTCCCCTATGTTTTCTTTAAGAAGTTTTATTGTCTCAGGGTGTATATTTAAATCCTTAATCCATTTTGAGTTGATTTTAGTATATGGTGAGAGGTATGGATCTAGTTTCATTCTCCTGCATAACGATATCCAGTTATCCCAGCACCACTTGCTGAAGAGGCAGTCCCTTCCCCAGTGAATAGGCTTGGTGCCTTTGTCAAAGATCAGATGGCAGTAAGTGTGAGGGTTGATTTCTGGATTCTCTATTCTATTCCATTGGTCAGTGTGTCTGTTTTTATGCCAGTACCATACTGTTTTGGTTATTATAGCTTTGTAGTATAGCTTAAAGTCAGGTAGTGTTATGCCTCCAGCTTTATTTTTTTTGCTGAGCATTGCTTTGGCTATTCGTGGTCTTTTATTGTTCCATATAAATGTCTGAATAGTTTTTTCCATTTCTGAGAGAAATGTCTTTGGAATTTTGATGGGGATTGCATTGAATTTGTATATCACTTTGGGTAGTATGGACATTTTCACTATGTTGATTCTTCCAATCCAAGAGCATGGGATATCTTTCCATCTTCTTGTATCCTCTCTAATTTCTCTCAGCAGTGGTTTGTAGTTCTCATTATAGAGATTTTTCACCTCCTTGGTTAACTCAATTCCTAAGTATTTTATTTTTTTGGTGGCTATTGTAAATGGGCAGGCTTTCTTGATTTCTCCTTCTGCATGTTCACTATTGGAGAAAAGAAATGCTACTGATTTTTGTGTGTTGATTTTGTATCCTGCTACTGTGCTGAAATCATTTATCAATTCCAACAGTTTTTTTGTAGAGGTTTTAGGCTGTTCGATATATAGGATCATGTCATCTGCAAACAGGGCCAGTTTGACTTCATCTTTTCCAATCTGGATGCCCTTTATTTCCTTCTCTTCTCTGATTGCTCTGGCTAGTACTTCCAACACTATGTTGAATAGGAGTGGTGAGAGTGGGCATCCTTGTCTAGTTCCTGTTCTTAAAGGAAAAGCTTTCAGCTTTTCCCCATTCAGGATGATATTGGCAGTGGGTTTGGCATATATGGCTTTAATTATGTTGAGATACTTTCCCTCTATACCTAACTTATAGAGGGTCTTTGTCATGAATGAGTGCTGAACTTTATCAAATGCTTTTTCAGCATCTATAGAGATGATCATATGGTCCTTGTGTTTGAGTTTATTAATATGGTGTATCACATTTATTGATTTGCGTATGTTGAACCAACCTTGCATCCCTGGGATGAATCCCACTTGATCCTGATGAATAATTTTTCGTATGTGTTGCTGTATTCTGTTTGCTAGTATTTTAGTGAGGATTTTTGCATCTATATTCATCAAGGATATCGGCCTGTAGTTTTCTTTTTTGGTTATATCTTTACCTGGTTTTGGTATCAGTATGATGTTTGCTTCATAGAATGAGTTTGGGAGATTTGCGTCCGTTTCAATCTTTTGGAATAGTTTGTAAAGAATCGGTGTCAATTCCTCTTTGAATGTTTGGTAAAATTCTGCTGTGAATCCATCTGGTCCTGGGCTTTTCTTTGTTGGGAGCCTTCTGATAACAGCTTCAATCTCCTTTATTGTTATTGGTCTGTTCAAATTTTCTACGTCTTCACGGTTCAGTTTTGGGAGCTTGTGTGTGTCCAGAAATTTATCCATTTCCTCCAGATTTTCAAATTTGTTGGCGTATAGTTGTTTATAGTAGTCTCGAATGATTCCTTGTATTTCAGATGAATCAGTTGTAATATCGCCTTTTTCATTTCTAATTTTTGTTATTTGAGTCTTCTCTCTTCTTTTTTTTGTTAGCCATGCTAATGGTTTGTCAATTTTATTTATCTTTTCAAAAAACCAACTTTTTGATTCGTTGATCTTTTGAATTGTTTTTTGGTTTTCAATTTCATTCAGTTCTGCTCTGATCTTAATGATTTCTTTCCGTCTGCTAACTTTAGGATTGGATTGTTCTTGTTTTTCTAGTTCTTTAAGGTGAAGTGTTAGGTTGTTCACTTGCCATCTTTCCATTCTTCTGAAGTGAGCATTTAATGCAATAAATTTTCCCCTCAATACTGCTTTTGCAGTATCCCACAGGTTTTGGTATGATGTATCATTGTTTTCATTAGTTTCAATAAACTTTTTGATTTCCTGCTTGATTTCTTCTTGGACCCATATGTCATTAAGTAGAATGCTGTTTAATTTCCATGTGTTTGTATAGTTTCCAGAGTTTTGTTTGTTATTAATTTCTAGTTTTAATCCATTGTGGTCTGAGAAGATACATGGGATAATTCCAATTTTTTTGAATTTATTGAGACTTGATTTGTGACCTAATATGTGATCTATCTTGGAGAATGATCCATGTGCTGATGAGAAGAATGAATATTCTGAGGTTGTTGGGTGGAATGTTCTGTAGATATCTGCCAATTCCAATTGGTCTAGAGTCTTGTTTAGATCTTGTGTTTCTCTACTGATTCTTTGCCTAGATGATCTGTCTAATATTGACAGTGGAGTGTTCAGGTCCCCTGCTATTATGGTATTAGTGTCTATTTCCTTCTTTAGGTCTAATAGAGTTTGTTTTATAAATCTGGCTGCTCCAACATTGGGTGCGTACATATTTATGATTGTTATGTCTTCTTGATGGATCAGTCCTTTTATCATTAAGTAGTGTCCCTCATTGTCTCTTTTTATGGTTTTTAGTTTAAAGTCTATTTTGTCAGATATAAGAATAGCCACTCCAGCTCGTTTTTCTTTTCTGTTTGCATGGTAAATCTTTTTCCATCCTTTTACTCTTAGTCTGTGTGAATCTTTATGGGTGAGGTGGGTCTCTTGTAGGCAGCATATAGTTGGGTCCTGCTTTTTGATCCAGTCAGCCAGTCTGTGTCTTTTAATTGGGGAATTTAAGCCTTTAACATTAAGAGTTGTTATTGAAAGGTGTTGATTTATTCCTAGCATTTTATTGGTTGTTTGGTTGTCTTAGGTGTCTTTTGTTCCTTGCTTTCTGATTTACTGTTTGGTTTCTTTGTTTGTTGGTTCCTTAGGTTGTAGATAGTGTTTTTGTTAGCTTGTTTTCTCTTCATGAATGCCATTTTTATTGTACTAGCAGGTTTAGATTTTTCTTAGGTTTTTATGGCAGTGGTAGTTATTTTTCAGGAACCAAACCCAGTACTCCCTTGAGGATTTCTTGTAAGGGTGGTCTTGTGGTAGTGAACTCCCGCAGTTTTTGTTTGTCTGAGAAATATACTATTTGCCCCTCATTTCGGAAGGATAGCCTTGCAGGGTAGAGTATTCTTGGCTGGCAATCTTTGTCTTTTAGTATTTTGAAAATATCATCCCATTCCTTTCTAGCTTTTAGGGTTTGTGATGAAAAGTCTGATGTTAACCTGATTGGGGCTCCCTTATAGGTGATTTGACGCTTCTCTCTTGCAGCTTTTAAGATTCTCTCTTTGTCTCTGAGTTTTGCCAATTTGACTATGACATGTCTTGGAGAAGGCCTTTTTGGGTTGAATACGTTTGGAGATCGTTGAGCTTCCTGGATCTGAAGATCTGTGATTTTTCCTATACCTGGGAAGTTTTCTGCCACTATTTTGTTGAATATGTTTTCAATGGAATCTCCATTTTCCTCCCCTTCTGGAATACCCATGACTCGGATATTTGAGCGCTTGAGGTTGTCTGATATCTCTCTCAGATTTTCTTCCATGTCCTTGATTCTTTTTTCTTTCTTTTTGTCTGCTTGTGTTATTTCAAACAGCCCATCTTCAAGTTCAGAGGTTCTCTCTTCAACTTCGACAAGCCTGCTGGTTAAACTCTCCGTTGTGTTTTTTATTTCGCTGAATAACTTCTTCAGTTCAGCAAGTTCTGCTACATTTTTTTTCAGGACATTGATTTCCTTGTATATTTCCTCTTTCAGATCCTGTATACTTTTCCTCATTTCATCATGATGTCTAGCTGAGTTTTCTTGTATCTCATTCAGTTTCCTTAGAATTATCACTCGAAATTCCTTATCAGTTATTTCAAGGGCTTCTTGTTCTATAGGATCTAGAGTATGAGATTTATTAACTTTTGGTGGTGTACTTTCTTGATTTTTTGTATTTCTGGTGTCTTTTTTTTGGTGTTTATTCATTGTGGCAGGGGGTTTCACAGTCCACCGGTTTAAGACTAATGACTAACTAGGATGTTGCTGTGGTTGCCAATTTGGTATGGCTCCCGCCGTGGCTGCTCAGTTGGCCTCTAGTGTCTTGTGTGTGTGGTTGCCTCGGGTCTTGGGCTTCTCCGGGGATCCACCTTTCTGGTCAGCTTGTACTCTGCTGGGCTGGTGGATCACGTACCACAGGGTGTGTGATCTCTGTTGAGCTTTCACTTTCTGTACAGGACTTCTCCCCGTTCAGTGTGCTCTGGCCCAGGCTGTTAGATCGTGCATTGGCGACCCCACCGGGTGTGTGGTTTCTGTCCAGTCTCCGCCTCCCTGGCCGCACGTCTCCCCCCTCTGTGCACACTGTGCTGGGTTGGGGCGTGTCTTCTGCACCCCTCCTCTATCAGCTGGGCCTTCAAGATCCTGCTCAGCACCGCCTCGCCCAGGAAGTCTACCAGGTTTCTGCTAGGCACAGACGACCAGTCTCTCTGGGTGCCTTTGTAGCACTGTGTAGATCTTTCTCGGGTCTTGTTCACCTTTGTATCCCCCCGGTATAAACCGAGTCTAGTGCCCGCCTGCAGCCTGCTCTCCGGCAGGTTCAAGCAGACCTGGGAACTCTCCTACCACACTATTCCCAACCAGAAATTCGTTAGGCTTTTTTCCAAACTGGTGGTCGCAGAGATGGTATCTGCCTCCCAGTAACAGGAAGTTTACCGGGGCGGAGTCCAGGGTGTGGTGGAGTGACAGTCGGCCCGCCCGTACTTCCTAGCCCTCCCAAAACTGGTCGGGACGCCCCACACCCCCAGCCCTGCCAGAGAACCGTGGAGGGAGTGGGAGAGGAGGTCGGCCCGCAGGGTCCGGAAAGCCCCGCGCCAGGCCAAGCAAATGGGCTCAGTGATTGCCGAGCAGGGCGGAGCTGCCCGCACCTGGGAAAATGGAGGCAGCACCGGGGCAATGAGTGGCCTGGTGGTGCAGGCGGGGAGCCGCGTGGGCATCCACCCCCCGAACAGAGCTTTGCCAGGGATCACTCACAGTGCTGTGCCAGGTCGGGCGCTCGCTCTGTCTCTGGTTTGTTGCCTTCCGTGTTCTCGGCGCTGCCGCCTCGGGCTGTTCAGTCGCGGCGCCGCTCGGGCGCTCCCAGGAGTCTTCTTTAATGCCGGCCTGAAACCTCGAATCCTGGATAGGGCAGCTGGCCGCCTTCAGTGCGGCCCCAGCCTCCGGGATCCTGGCTGCATCCACAGCAGCCCTGGCGCCGTGTTCCCTGTTTCAAGACTCGCTTTTGCAGCTAAGAATCAGTTCTTTTCCTGCTCCACACTTCAAAGCTGTTGCCTGTAAATGAGGCAGCCTCTCCTGCCGGGGGCAAAGTGGCGTTGAGCCCCCACGACCGGCCAGCAGCAGCAGTCCTCCCTTAAGAGATGGCCAGAGAAAGGTCCACAAGTTTCCCGGCTGCCTGAGGCCCAGTGGCCACCTTTTCCACCTCAGCTACTCCGCGCCAGCCGCCGCAGCCGCCGCCATCTTGAAACTCTCCCTGAATCGGGTTCTGAAGCATACATGTATCAATTGCTTACTCTGTGCTAGAGTTTGGAAGGCCAAGATGAATAAGACACCATTCGTGCTAAAAAGCAGTTCACAACATTAATATTCTGGAAAGATTTCCAAGGTTTGGCCAGTGGCCAGCTATTTCTATTAGGAGTCCATTCATTGATCTCAAGACATGGTCCTGCCCTGCCCCGGATGTTTTTATATTTCTCTTGAAGTTTGTGACAGTCAAATTTAACATATTTTGGGGTCAATTCCAAGCATTTATCTTTGGTACTTTATAGGACATGCTATAATTTGGTTTTCAGCTTTATTTTATTAGGTTTGGCTCTGGGAGCACATGAACCAGAAAACTGAACTTATTTTCATTTCTTTCTTTGGGGGCTCTTTTCCATAGGGTACTACTCTTCTCCCTTTTGTGACGATTACCTTTTTTTTTTTTTGTTTAGCCAAATGTCACATGATGACATTTGGACAGTTAATTTAAAACATACTGTCTGTCTGGAATCTGAGATAACTCAGAAAATTTTGCAATTCTGTATGACATGTCCAGATGACAAGTATGCTTGTCACCATTCCTTCTGGGAAATCCCAGGGAATTGTCTCAGTCTGCTGTCCTGGTTACCTAGAATTTTTCATTTGAGGTTAAATTGATGGTTGGATATTCAAGAGTATAGGGTAGCCCAAACCATGTAAGAGGTCTAAGAGCCTCCTACTTACATTTATTTATTATCACTTATATAAAAAGTAGCAAGGGGTACTTTCTAAACAAAATCCAGGTAATTAAAAAATGAATGTAATAATAGCTTATCTCCTTTTTCAGAAGAGCTATAGGCTTCACACCCTGCCATCACCACCAATTTTGGATAATTGGGGCCACCTTTCTCTTTGATTTTCTTTGTCTTTTAATTTTAAAATTTGTTAAAGCAATATTTTTCTGGGTTGCAAGCATATAATGGAACTTTTTTCATTTGCTCTTCAAAGCACAATGTCAACTGAATTGTCATGAGTTTGCAGGTTTCTAAGTATTTCTTTAACGTGGTACATTTTCCTTTCCTTGATCTGCATTTTAAATTTGGAAAAGTAGCCTCGAATATATTCATACTCAAACTGACACAACAGGCATACGGCTCTACTATATTAATTACAAACTTGGGAATTATCACTGTTCCCATGGTTTACAAATTTCATACAAAACTCACTGGCTATCTTTTGTTTTTCAGACTACTTTTCTGATGTTATGGTTCTAGGTGTTCTCTCTTCTATAACTCTCATCAGAACAAGCCTCATGCAGCCTTTCTTACATACCATTGGTAGTACTTATCCATCTTCTTTGGTGATCTTTCCCCATCTTTGCTTGTTGAGTTCAGTTAAATAGCTTTTTCATAAGTGCTGATGGCCCAACACCGTGTTAGGTGGGGGTGGGGGTGGGGTGAGGGTGAGGTGGGGTTGGGGAGCCAAGTAAAACAAGACATGGTTGCTGACCTTGAGGACCTTGGAGTCCTCCTGAAAGACTATCCATTTTCTGAACCACTTCCTCCACTAAGCCTTTTCTCATTACCTCAAAAGATGTAGTCTCCCTCCCCTGAACCCTAAAGCATTTTTGTTTATGCCTCTCTTGACACATTGATCACATTCCACTTTATAGTATAGTTATTTGTGGTCAGGTTTATTTCTCTACTCAGTTATAAATTCCTCGAGGACATATTTGTTTACACATCAGGGTTTAGAATTCTGCCTTCCACATAGTAGGTGTTTGATAAATATTTATTGAATCATCGGGGCCACAAGAATAAAAACTCTTGCTAAGAATTGGTAAGGGGATCTTGTCATATTTAATATTTTTTACTTCTTACTCAGCATACTTGAGGGGACTTAATTTTAAAATTCCAGTCTACTATAAGGAAAGAAAATAGAAATACAAATGCCTAGTTCTCTAAGTTTGATATGAGAAGGTGGATGGGGAAGGGGTTGGGAGTGAAAGACTGTTTCATGTGTACAGCATTGTATCACGAGGCAGATACTTAATTTCAGGAAACAATATAATGAATATGAACACTTGGAAAATTAGTTGCCCATTCCATTAATTGTTTATTTGTGAATGAAAGATGCTAATCAGGCTGGGCGATTGCTTGGTTTCTGTAGATTGGAATACTAAACCATCTCCAGATGTGGAGAGAAAGAACGATGTCCACGTTTTATTGACTGTAACACTTGGTTGCACAATTCACAATTTGAGCTTGTTTTTTTTTTCTTTTTTGCTTCTGTTTTCTAGCACTTCATTTTAGTGTTAGATCTCTGTTCTACCACTTGCAAATTAACTACTAAAATAATTAAAAGGAAACATTTATTAAAGTGTTTTTACTGAAGTTAAGTGGTCTAGTTAGAAGAAAGTCTAGGTTATTTTTAGTATGGAGAAATAATTTTTCTTGAGCTATTTATTTAATTTGTACTTTGATTTCATCACTGGGAAATATTTATATGTATATGGATTTTGAAAATTAGTTAAGTTAAATCCTTTACTCTGCAGGTAAAATATTTTTAAATTGAACTTAATTGTTATTTCAGAGAATTTGATAAACATGCTTGGTAAAACTCGGATGACATAGTGTTACGATGTTGCTCTTACAAGTCATTATTTAATAAATAAATAAATGCAAAAAAAGATGTCTTGCTTTACCAGAATATGAAGTGTGACTTTTTTTTTTTCTTTTACCTTGTTTCTTTTTGTTGGGGGGTGGAGGGTTTATGCAGTTATTTAAACAGTAACTCTGGCATCACTTGATTGCTTTATTATCCTCACCTTCCCAGCAACAAGCATCCCAAATTTCCATCTTAGAACCTGCTTGGAACCTGGGTTTTGATAGATAACTAGTCAAAAATAACATCAGATTGATGTCTTGAGTTGAATTTTTACATGTCATTTAGAAATGGCTTTTGTGCCACTGTTCACTTTACAGCTATTTTCCAGATAATTCAAAATACTAGAAAAATCCTTCTGGTACCATAGCAAAACTATCCTGTGAGCCTTTCCCTTCATCTGCAGGTTATAGAGGAAACTCTGACTGGATGCTTTGGTGACTAATCTAAAGTATCTGGCAGGACGATTGATAGTGCCTTTCCTTTGTGTGTGACAAAATATATTTCGGCTGCAGCTTATTAACATAATTCAGCACAACCACAGACATATTGTACATATTAAAGCATAGAATTAGAACCATTTTTTGCACATCACAGTCTTCTCTTGCTTGTACTTTTTTTTTTTTTTTTGACAAGGTCTGGATAATTGCTTCAACAAATGAACTGCTATGTTCAGTCTGTTTCTATAATTTCATAAATTGTTTTCATGCTAAAACCAAGAAGCTTTCACTGAGTTAATATAAAGAACCACAGTGTAATTACAGGAGCTGTATTATTAAAAAGTATGACAGAAATGGCAGCCTAACTGACAGCTACTTTCTTCTTGCTTTATCACAACAAATTAAAAATTCCTTTTAAGTGCTGTTGAGCAACAGAGTCTGCTATATATACATCATCTTGAAAATGGGTATACACTCATGACTAATTATTTAAAGTGTGTGTATGATTGTGTGCCCTGGAAAAGCCTCCATGCATTTATGATCTGAATGTTGCTGTTCTTGAACTCTGAATCAAGGAAAGGTGAAATAACTTCGCATGAAAATGAGAGGAAAAATGAAATAACTTTGTATTTGAGAGTTAAGTTTTTACCATAGAGGAGAGGACTGTTTAAAAGCAGACAGAATTTTTTTTCTTTCCAAATTTACATTGTATTCTCTTTGTTGGTTCCATTTAAATTCTGTTGGGTAGATTTTAGTATACGGTGAGAGGTGTGGATCTAGTTTCATTCTCCTGCATGTGGATATCCAGTTATCCCAGCACCATTTGCTGAAGAGGCAGTCCCTTCGCCAGTGAATAGGCTTGGTGCCTTTGTCAAAGATCAGATGGCAGTAAGTGTGTGGGTTGATTTCTGGATTCTCTATTCTATTCCATTGGTCAGTGTGTCTGTTTTTATGCCAGTACCATACTGTTTTGGTTATTACAGCTTTGTAGTATAGCTTAAAGTCAGGTAGTGTTATGCCTCCAGCTTTATTTTTTTTGCTCAGCATTGCTTTGGCTATGCGTGGTCTTTTATTGTTCCATATAAATGTCTGAATAGTTTTTTCCATTTCTGAGAAAAATGTCTTTGGAATTTTGATGGGGATTGCAAAAAAAATAAAAAATAAAAAAATAAATTCTGTTGGGTAAACTAATCAGTAATAACCTCCCTGTTTTTCAGTTCACAGACTCTTATAAACCTGATAAGTTATAATCATTTAAGTATTTTGTCAGTTTCTCACAGTACTCTTACCCCTTCAATTTTATATCTATAGTCTGCTTTCTTTCCATACATAAATTTTTGGGAACCTCAGATTCCTTCTGGGGATATTTAGGAAAGATGTTACTCATTGGCCATTCTTTTCAAGTTTTAGTGAATCTAATTACAGTGGTGCATCTGGCATACATGAAAACCATTAGATGAGCAAAGAGGGCTCCCAAATGCCATTCAATGAGTGTAAATTTAAAGTGCTTTGGATTCAGCATATCCTTTTTCAGTTGCATTATTAGGTACATTTGCTTGTACTGTCATCCTTCTGGGTCGTGGTTACCTGGTGTGCTCAATTCTTTTCCACCCTTTTCCTCTCCCTTAGCATTACACTATGTGATATCTATATTATGTTGCTAGGCCTTTCCTTTAGAACTGGTAGAGATATATGTTATATTAACCTGTATGAGATACAAATAATTTGGTGTTAAGAGATAAAATAGAGGTGATCTACCTTCTTAAGAGCTTGTGATGGTCAGAGAAAAGACAGCAGAAAACAAAAAGAACAAAAGAAAGCCAAACCTAATTTTTCTACTTCTCAATTCAATTAAGACAGGATAGTGAGAGACAGGAATCCTCGGGAACCAAGGGGGAAGGGTCAGACTAGAAGAAAGGCAGCTAAGAGATTCAAGACATAGAGAGATGGAGAGGAAGAGAAAATACTTTTTTGGAAAAGAAAAAGAACACTGATCTTTCTTGGAGTCCAACAGTAAAGACCTTACTTGAGATTAGTTTGAATTAAGAACCAGGATAGAAAGATGCTCCATGGCTGACTTCTATAAGGCACATTTCTGCCCATTCTGCAGTCCATGTGCCTGAATAGTTTGTAGCCATGTACTATGTGCCTTTATTACCTGTACCATAAGGAAAGGAGGAAAAGGAGACATCGACCCATTTCCCTAAAGATATAAGGATAAAGTTCAGTCTTCTTAGCAGGGTAAACATGGGTTTAGCACTTCTTTCTGTATGTTCGTATTTAGCTTATTTTCCTGTTGAGTTCTAAACTTTTTGTCCTGGAACAAGCTCAAGCTGACTTTCATCTTTGGGCCTTTGGATTCCTACCTCTGTTTACCTTCCCAATGAAGCAAGACTAGGTTAGGGGTACCTTCTCTGGACATTATAGCACCCTATGCTTCACCCCCAACTGTACTGCAAAGTTACTTACCTTATAGCCTAAGTTTCTTGAGGGTAACTGGGTGTTTTACACTGTCTTGATCTACAATCCCTGGCATAGAGTAGGCATTCAGAAAATATTTGTTGAAGTAATGATTTTGTATCTGAGACTTTTTCTATAAAAGCTCTGTGAACCCATGAATACTGGTTCTGAACCCTGGGGTGATCTTTTCTCCACCAGTCAGTGGTCAAAGGTAGCCAAGCCTGGTCTATCCCTTTTCATTCAGTTAGCCTGTGTTGAATTCTTTCACAATGCTGTGTTCTGGACACTAAAAAAGCAAAAATCCAAAGGTCCTTTCTTATACGGGAGACCAAACTTAAGTTGACAAAGTATGATATTTATCAAACATAAGTACATATGAAAAGTACATTATTATAAAATACATAAACCTGGAGCTTTGAGGAAATTTTGAGCATATTGGAACTCATGCATGTAATGGAAGAGGACATTGAAGTAGAGTTTGACTTTTGCCTCTTTCATGTTTACATGCTAGTGAAGGGGACAGGTTTGGAAGTAGTATCTCAGTTTTTTAGGTGTCCCTGGCTCCCTGTCAAGTTCTCTTTTTACCATACCAATTTACATATTAAGTGATGAGGTTGCATCTTTTTTTTTTCTTCCAAATTTTATTTATTTTTTGTCAATATACAATGTGGTTGATTATTGTGGCCAATTACCGAAACCGCCCTCCCTCCTCCCTGATGAGGGTGCATCTTAATGTGTAAAGTGTATGTCTAGAAGCCGTGTATTGTTTATTTCAGAAATAGATTTTCTTTCAATACTTATCTTGTCCAGAAAAGGATTACTAATTATAGTAATTTTTATTGGCCATTTACTATGTGTCTGGCACTGTGCTTGGCTTTTTAAACAAAGTGTTTCTAATGTATATAAAAATCCTTGTGTAAAAAGTAGTACTATTCTGTTCTGTTGTTACAAGTGAGGAGGTGGCAGCTCAGAGAAGATGAATAACAAAAATAATAGAGTAAGTGGGAAATATCTAAGGAATCTTTTTTTTTTTTTTGCTCATGGAAAATGGAGAATAAAGATAGATTTAATTAAACATGGGCTTCCTACTCTTTTCTGGCCTGCCTTCCCCTTAGTGTAAATTAGTTGCCTCAAATTTGTTGAAGTTTTGCTCACTATAAATAGCACATTGTGGTCCCTACTGCCAGTGTGGCCGGCACTAGTACCTTAGGGCATTTGGATACCTGGAAGTAGATAATGGACATAAGAATAAGTTGGGGGTCCCAGAATCTCTGTCTGACTGATTAAAAAACATTTACACACACTAACCTTTCATGGGAGCCAAATTTCTTTTGTTTCTTTGTTGTTTTTAAAAAAGGTGTCAATGTTGATAATTTATAAATTAGGTCACTCAAGCTTGTGACTAGAATATTAAGGGACTTTCCATAAGTCTCAGCTGCCTAGACAGAGTAGGAAAACATCACCTCAGATGTCAAGAAGACTTAAAAGAACCTCATGTGATAATGAAATCATCTGTGTAACATATATGAACACATTGGCACACTGTGCTGTGTTCAGGTACAGTTGTTAGTTTCTCTCTGTGTGTGTGTGTGTGTGTGTGTGTGTGTGTGTCAGGTACAGTTGTTAGTTTCTGTGTGTGTGTGTGTGTGTGTGTGTGTGTTTGTGTGTTTAACAAGATTGTTAAGGTAGAATAACCAAAAGCACCATTTTTTCTTTTTGCCTTGAAAATTTATTTTGTAAGAATGTAACAAAATTATTTAATTACCCTGAAGTTAACCTTTAATAATGCTTTCCTGTGTTTAGACCTGAACTACCTGCCAAAAGGACCACTGAGTCTAAATGGTTACAACCAAGTTTACAAGCGTGGACTTGGTCCTGTGTTTCTTTTAAGTGACACCTCATAGCAACACCACCCCCTTCTTGCTTCGTGCCTCTGTTATTTTCTCCTTCTCTCCTTTTCTCAATTCTTTTCCTCTGAGGTTTACATTACTTTTATCTTAGCTCAATCCCCTTTTTAAAATTGAATACCTATTTATTTCCACCCCCCATCCATTCTTTACAGTTTCTGCTAGTGACCTTTTTTTCCCTCTATTAACTTCTAAAGTGAATCCCTTTAAAAACATTTATCTTTATTCTCCCAAACTTTCCACTTCTACACATTTTTAAAAAAAATGTTCTAAATGCATATGTAAACTAGTTTATAAATAATTACTTCTCTTCTTTAGGACCCAAAACTTGCTCATAATTGAAGTTGGAAACCCTTTCTTCCATTATAGCAGTGGGTATTCTAAATGGCTAGTTTAAAAAAAAAGTGCTTGAAAGGTTAGACTAACTCCTTATTAAATGTCACTAAGTGTATCACCGTGTCCTCTGAATCCTAAAATTGCTGGTTTTTATGGCTCCAGTCTGCATTGTGCTGTAATATACTGCCATTTTATATTTTCTGAAACTTCCACTTCGGGTTCTTTCTCTAGCAATAAAACAACCTTCAGTCCATCTTAAACGTTATATAAGGAAAACAAATTTATGTAACACTTGGTACTTCACAGCAGTCATAGGACATAAATAAAGGTTTCAAAACTTAGAGGTGATAAAGTATAGTAGTTTAGAGACTGGATAGATTAGACTTTGAGAGTTAGAGTCCTGGGTCTGCCTTGGTAAAGTTAGTTAATGTCTCTGTACCTTTTTGTTGTTGTTGTTGTTGTTTTAAATACCTGTTATTGAGATAATGATAGTGTGATACCCTCCTAATAGGGTAAAGTCAGGGTTAAATAAGTTTGTCTAGAGTGTTTAGAACACTGCTTTGTATATGGCAAGTACATAAGAAGTGTTGGCCAGTATTATTGAACTCTACCTCTGCAGACAATATAAGAAATGTGCAAAATAAAATATATATATGTAACACTGAATCTTGATGTAGTATATTTCCTATCATCATTTTCTTTACTAACTTATTTCTGGTGAATTAGGTACATGTTGTATTGACACAGCCTAGTTAATGTGTTTCAAAGAAAGCAATCGAAGTGTTAAGTGTGCTGTTTTTGAAATGATGACTTGTCCTTTGACACATATGAGGGGGCATTATATGAAGTCAGTGCTGAAAGAGATGTGTCTGTTAAGTACGTTCATACTCTGTTTATATAACTCCCACAAATGGAGGGATCTGTTTGGTATAGTAGCCTTATAGTTTTACTGAGATAACCACATGAAAACAGACTGACACCCAGAAATATTTTTTGTCCTTTGTTTTTTTAATAAGGTCTGTTTTCTTTATTGAGGTAAAATTCCCGTAACATAAAAATTCCCCATTTTAATCATGTTAAAGTGCACAACTCAGTGTCTTTTAGTATAATTTTGGTATAGTTGTGCAACCATCACCGATATATTATATCTTTTAATTGAAAAGGATTTATATTTAATGAAAGTTTTATGAATTTTGTTTTGAATTCAAATGATGTCATGCAGCTTTTCTAAAATAAATGTAGTTCAGTGTTTGTTTCACAAAATTAACAAGTGTTGGCATTTAATGGCTGAAATTAAATGGAGCATTACTTCTCTTTTATAAAGTTTTTAAAAAATGTTACAAAGAGAAGTGTTCTAGTTAAGATAGTGTCTAGATATCTGCTTTTTATCAGCTTTATAAAGTTATATTTCTGTTGACTAAGCAGGAAATTGTTAGTGTTTTTAAAATCATGAACTAATTAGAACAAGATAAAAAGAATTGAACATCTTGCTAACATCTAAATCAAATAAAACTCAGACCTTTAATATTTATCTAAGAAGATTTTATTTAGTATAAAAACTCACACAAAGTTTTACTTACTAGAGTTTATATTCTTTTGTATCTATTTATATCTTTTTTTGAAGAAAAATGGGCAATTTATATGAAATTTCTAAACATGTTAATAATTAGGGCTGTAACAGAATATTATTTTATAAAATAATCTGATTTTTAAGAAGATGCTTGAGAGAGGTTTTAAAATATACCTAAAAGGAAAAGTATTAAAGAAAAACTTATATTTCTCAATGTGTTCATAAACTCAACTGATGTTATGAGCAGGTTTGGGGTGTTCACTATGCAGCCCACCTAAAAGTAAAATATTACTGAAAAATCTTATGTTATTGCCAGATTTCATAGTACTCCAGCCTCCTGTACATTTTTAGTTCTGTCTAAACTGAAGTATCTTGGACCAGAAATGATGTTCAGATTGTTGGCTGTCTTTATTATGATATTTGAGATCTGCTTATTGCTGATAAATATTTATGTACATGTGTGTTTAATGTTTCAAAATGGTATTCTTCAACCCAGCAATTTTGCACACAGGCAAAAAATTGTGACTTTTTGCATGTGAAGTTAGGGCAAACCTGATTGTTATTAATAAATATTTACATTGGTAGCGTTTATTTTATTTTATGTTTTTGGCAGCTGGCCAGTAAGGGGATCCTTGACCTTGTTATTATCAGCACCACGCTCCAAACAAGTGAGCTAACCTGCCAGCCCCTACATTGGTAGCATTTAATAAATCTGTGGTTTTAAACTCACATTTTAAAGAATATGCAATTTTAATTTTAACTGGTTGCAAGTTTTCTTTTATATTTTTATTTATTTATTATTTTTTAGCATTCTACTTGATGCTGTGAGGGGAAGTAAATTTTGTTTTTAGCTCTATAACAAACAATATGTTCATATGGATATAATGCTGGATTAAAGGCTCTGGCCCTGATTTTGCAATAAGGGTGTGGACATTCCTGTTGGCATTGGCTGACTTCATCCCTTCCTGGACTAAAACATAGGATTGCTTTTGCTTCTTGAAAGATTTAACCTAATTTAAAACTGGTTTGACAATTGGAGGAATGAAGGGTAGCCATCAACATCTTTTCGAAGCATGGAATGCTAATCTGGAACAATATTCTAGTGATGAAATTTCCTGATTTGGGGGGATTCCCAAAAGTTTCAGTAGAGCCATAGAATGCTCTGAATATACACATCTAGATGGCTCCTTCTATTTCTGAATTATTTAATTCATCATTTTATTAGGTGATGTTATATATCATAATATTACAGGGAGGCAAGGAATAACATTGAGAAGAGAAGCAGGTGAAATGAGGATTTGGCAGCATTAAGTGATAAAAATCCATCTTCCTGGATGCAGTTAATACAGAAATGTAAAAATGTTCCCATCTGTCTAAGCCATCAGTTTCTGATGTAGTCCCTGGAGGAAGTGGCTGAAAAGTCATTTCTACCTAATGGGTTGTTAGGTTGCCTCTGTACAGTAAGTTGGTGGTTGCAGCCCACTTCCTCTAAGACAAAGGTCCATGTCTCTAAAACCCCATCACAATTGACACTAATTGGCATTGCTGTTGTCCCTGAGCTGTGATAGGAGGCCTGAGTGGGCATAGAGTGGGGTATGCTGATAGGGCATGTGGCACTGAAGGGAGGACTTTCTCTCAGATTTCGCTAGTGGACGCACACATCTTGATTTTCCTTTTCTGACCCCTGTTCATGAAGTCTTTGGCATTGTTACTTGACTTAGGAAAAACTTGTTAAAAGCCCCTTTGTTGAGCACCATGTCATGGATAGTATTCTCACCTTGTATAATGTCTGGAATTCTAAGTATTACCACTTACCTATGAAAATCTCTATTAAGTAATTAAAATTATTAGTAATAAACAAAGTTAATAAATAGACCATTTTTTACTTCACATTTTTATGTGTCTAATAAACTAACATTGTTGTTTTCTTTTTTTTCTTAAATAAGAAGTCAGAAGAGGGCAAGTTAGTCTTTCAAAAATCAGTTTGGGAGGCATTTGGCCCAGTTCAGTTACAGTTATCCTAAATTAGGCATAGAATCTGCTTTGTATTCATAAGGGACAGGAGTGACAGATTTAGTTGCTGCAAGGTATTTAAGATGACAAAAAATATGAAAGCAGATCAGCACCCTTCTCTTAGAATTTTTTAAGTATGTCAAAGCTTGACTGGTGTATTTGGCTTCCATACTTCGATGACTATATAGAGGAGTCAGAAGAGAAACATTACTGAGAACTTACTATATTGGAGCAACTGCGTTGGGCACTTTCCTATACCATGTTTTTTAAAGTTTACAGATTACCTGACTGTCAGTTAAAGAAATGTGTGACTTGCAGTCATTGTCATTTGCAGGCAGACTTTCTACTTTCTTAAATGCATATTGAAAAATTAGTGAGTGGTGGCAGTAGGGAAGAAGGGAATTACTAAGGTAATTGATTAGTTATATTAATCATTTATGTCTTTTCCCTGAATCCATTTAAAGTGAAAATGGATAGCCATTTAGGTACCCAGACCCTGCCCTCCTGAGCTTCCTCTTCCCCGCTCCATCAGTTTAAGGCTCAGGAGTGTGTAGCAGAATGTTGCTTCAGCACTTGGCCTGGACCTCACTCAGCTCCCTGTGAGAGGCTCTGCTTTCTAACCTGGAAAAGCTCATGAGGCCTTCTGCAGGAAACTGCTTACTTCCTTCACAATGTCCAAAGGGATGTGAAACAACTTTGGGATTTCCCTTCACCCTTGAAGTCCTTTAAACAGAGCATCTTTTTGCGCTTAAGTCCATTTGTTTAGTTCTCAGCAGAGTCCCATGCCTCTTACAACAACCACAGTTAACAGTTACAAGGCTGGGAGTAGGGTGAGGCAAGTAGAGATGCCCAGGGAGCACAAATTGAGGGGTACTACCTCTAGACAGGATCATGTTAGTGCACATAAAGTTTTAATTCACTGGTCCTGGACATCTGTACTTCTGTAAAGCACCACAGATGATTCTGAAATATACCTTGTCTCTTTTATATTTAATAGGTAAGGGTTTTGTTTGCTTTGTTTAAAGAAGTGGAAACATTTGGCCCATAGCTAAAGATGATGAGATTGTGCTGTAAAACCTTGTTTTCTCAGCACATTGATAAATCTCACCTTTAATTTATAGATTCCCTTCACCCATCTAAGATGTCTAAATAATAAAGTAAAAGATGTACCATTACTGTTTTCTGTGATACCAAATTAAAGTAAGAGGCAGTTTCACATTGGAGACGTTATTAGCACATATTTTACATTTCTCACTCCTCTTCTTTATACCTTTTTTCCCTCAAATGAAAAGGTAACGTGCCTGACATCTGTGTGCAGAGTGCCTCAAGTTATTATCTAAGGTATAATAGCCTTACACACACTAGCTTTATTAGCTGATAGCACTACCACTTGATACTGGTACTGGTTCCAGAGGATCTCCTCCTCCCCCCATTAACCTTTTAAAATTAAACACAGATGTTAATGGGGGGTGGGATTGGTATTTTAACTAACTGACACAGAATCAAAAGTGTTTTTCACAGAGATAAATATTAAAAAGGATGTTTTGGCAGCTAGAATATGGCTACATAAGCGTTGTGTACTACCCTAACTCTAAAATTTGTTAGTCTCTGATGAAGAAGTAAAAAGCTCAATTTGTCAGGAGACCAGTTGTCTATAAGAAAATAGTACTGTACAAATACACACCCATTTAAAATTCTACCACTTCTACTTTACTTTTTTCTGAGGCATACCATCCAGCAGCTGTGTCTTGGTGTTAACTTGAACACAGGTAATATATTTTACAATTAAAATAATAGCTTCACACTTACTGGATATGATCAAACATAAAACATTAAAGCATGCTTACTGCCAGCTCTATGGATATTCAGATAATGTTTCAGTGAAAATCATATTGAATTGTGCTTTCCTGATCTATTTATGGTTCACTCAAGTGGAACATACTAATTGTGCAAATTGGGTAGGAAACAGCCATGTTACAAACTATGAGGTGCTTTGCAGAAATCTAACTGATGTCCATTTTCATTAATAGCAGTATCTGTGGTCATGTATTTAGGGTCCCTCTTGGATTACTTAGGATACATAATGTAGTCTAGATACAGGATTCTTACACATCAGGGTTCTAAGTGTGGGTGAGTGATAAATGCAGTGAGACTTTGTTGATTGCCACTGTCTTCCTTTATCGTTCTTCATAGACCACCAAAGCTGCTTTGTGTGTGCTCATTTAATAACACATTGGCTTGTCCTACAGTAGTTGTATTGAAGAAATGAAACCACCACAACATATGGAAATGCCCTCTAAATCATCAATGAAAAATTCAGGCATATGAAAGTATTGAGCATATCTTACTATATTACTTGTTTTTCATATTATCTACCTATTGACCAAAATTCTATAATTGTCTAACCATTATATTCCTTCGTGGAGCAGGAAAGCAGATTGGGAGGATTTCATCAGCCTGTGCAGAGTATGCAAATTGACTTCCTCATACTACTTTTTACCTTTACTTAAAGACAAGTTGAGGGACCCATTCATTTGGAGAAGGTGTTAGAAGAGTGTGTGCATTTTGTCATGACAGGCTGTTAGAAAAGCCTATACAGGCTTTCATTCACATATAGCCATCTATGTGCCTTGCAGCAAAGGAGAGAGAATATTGAATTTATTTCCTTTTGATGCTAAGAAAGTTATAAATCTCTACAACTCATAAGTTATGATTTAACCCTTCAAGTTCCTTAATATGGTTGATATTAAGCTCACATCCCTGATCACTTTGCCTTCCTAATTCATTTATAAGGGAGCAGGAGGTATATTTATCTTTTTGTATTTCACGACTTCCAGCACTGTCTTTGGAGTAGTAGACTCTTAGACAAAGCATTCATGCCTTCATTGGCTGAGACAGATCATGTACATTTTAAAGGTGCCACTCTTTAATGTTCAGTTGTGTTTATATAGTGTGAATGGATATTGCAGAGACTGAAGTTTTACATGTAGCTGTCCTTTGAGGTATACTTCTGTTGTTGATTTATTCATACTTTAGCCACAGCTTACTTGATATTTCTGGTAACACTTAGATCAAGCAAGAAAAGGAGCAATTTCAAAAACTGACTTTAAGGAAATAATATCCTATAATAAAAAAATACATATTTTGGTGTTTGGCTTCTTAAAAACTGGAAAGTGTGTCATTTAATTTCCAGATAGAAGCAGTTATCCAAGGATATATTTATTGCCTGCGACAGAGCCAATGCCTGGCTGTTGAGCCATGATGAATTTGTTTTTTTGGTTTCAGGCACACTATGATAAAAGTAACCTTTGGAAGGAGAGAGATAGTAATGGTGGAGGAGAAGGTAGGAATGTAGGGAGGCTTACATTTAGAATGTTACTGTTATTAATAAGCCTAGAAAAACAAGTAGACACGTTGCCTTAGAATAAGGTATGCAGTTATTCTAGAGTACCTAAAATGTCTTTTACCTGTAATTTTGAGTCCATTCTGCCATAGCCAAGCATACCAAGAATGTTTACCTCTTGTCACTGTTATCCGAAGTTGGATAACCAGGCAGTGATTTCTCTACAGCAACTTGCATATTTTGATAGTAAATACGTGCTGGAAATTTCTTGTGAATTTTGTAGTTTCCATTTTCAGATAGTTATCCCTGGAATTTGTAGATAATACTTATTCATAAAAGGCTTTTCACAACTTCATCTTTTTAAAAAAATTCACATAATTTTACCAAGGTTATGTCCACTGAAATCTTCATCTGCTTTCATTTTTTTTCCCCTCAGCATGATAATACCTAGAAACATGAGTTTAACATAAATTATATATTGATAGTCTTTTAGCAATCTAAATTTCAATTTCTTAGAAAGTTGTTATGGAACCAAAAATGTGACAAATAAATTGTTTAGCAAGTGATGTGAATAGTAACAAAGATTTTACTTCATTTCTATCAGTTATCTTTGCTACTATTAATATTATAGCACATAGTTCTTGTTTTCTTCAGGTGTGCACATAAGGTCTCTTTCATCACAAGCACATATGACCATACTGAGGGACAAATTACTGTTTTGCAGTTCTTAATTATTTAATGAAGAGATTCTATGAGATCTCAAAATATAGATTTAAATCCTCAAAACTGGAGGGGACAAAATAAGAAAACCAGGCATGGAATGAAAGATATAATCTTTATGTGATAAATAAATTATGATATTTAAAATCACAACTAGCTTTGTACAAATAGGAGCAGATTTATTCTGCACACTAAGATTATAGGGGAAATGACATAAAAACACATGCATATAAACCATGTGCCTTCTGGTGTGTGAAGCAAATATCTAAATATATGACTGTGTCCACGTGCTGAGTTAATGGACACTTCTCTATGAAATAATGCATTCCTTTAGAATTGCTGTAGATTTTCATAATTTTTTAAAACATTTCTATTGTAACCTACATCAAAAGGGCAGCCAGGGTTTTTTTGTGCCTGACTATACATATGCATTATAAAAAAGTGAGTCTACTGTAATTACCAGTTTGCAGAGCGAATTCCTGCAGGGTTTGTACTCTCCCCATTAGTAAAAGAGATAAGTTGAAATGTATTAAAATTTCACTGTACATCTGGGAGTTTTTGTTCACAGTAAATGTGTTAATGTTTCTTCATTGCTTGACTGTTTGTGTTTAAATTTAGGCAGCGTGCCCAACAGGGACAAAATTATAGGATAAAGCTATGTATAAAAGAAAATCCTTCAGAGAGCACCAATAAGGCTCTTTTTAAAAACAAGCAGTTACACATAATAGTACATGGCCATAGCCACAGAAAAAAGTTTCATCTGTGTATTCAGAGTTATTGGAATTTTTCTTTCCTTTGTGTAAAAGTTAAGAGGACCAAGCTTATGTCAATAGCTAATATAGTTTGATGTAAAAACATCTATTATTTTATTCAGTGTTACTTCTGTAAAAAGAAAAAGAAACGATTCCTTCTTGTTATCCTTATGATGAAGAGAGGCTAAGAGCATTTTAGGAGAGCGGTGATAGATCAGATTTTCTTCCCTAGTAAAGGAATTCTTTCTTGTTAAGAATTCTAATTACAGCCTGTTATATTTTTGGAGCATTTTTCTCTGCTTTTCTTTGTTGCCATGAACTTAGTAAATACAATTATTTACATAGATAGGCTTACATTTTAAAAAATTAATCTACAACTACTATCACCTAATGAAATTCACAAATACAGGATAAAGGCTCCTATTTCTCCAGTCTAAAAAAGGCAGAAGTTGCAGTTATCTGTAAACACCGGCTATGTAAGTTTTGGCAGCCAGGGAATCAACCTCCTCGCTCTCTTAAATGTTGAAAACGTTATTATAGATTTTACTGTTTACCTTTTGTAGTTTCTTCTGCCTGCTCTTCCATAAGTGACGATGAGTTTGTCAGTGACCATATGCTGTCCCAAACGTTTCCATAGACCCATGATACATATGGTGTAAAAAAGCAAAAAATAAAATATAAGTCTTCATTTTGATATGTTGCTATCCTAGAAATAGTTTTTTTAATTTACTAAGTGATAGTGTGTGTAGATGAGTATGTGTGAGAGAGAGAATGAGAATGCATATGTGTGTGTTTCAGTTGTTTATGTTCATAAATTTACTTACCTATAGAAAAATATGAAAAGCCTCTTGAATATTCACATTGTATATTAGCTTTCCTTAATAAAATGTATTTTTTCCCCTTAAATAGGTTGGTTCACCCACCCATCCCCCCTCACCCCCCTAGATGTTTAATTTTTACTTCTTCCTCTACACTGTTCTTTGAAACATGAATTTTTAACTGATAGACCTTGAAGTCCTTCAGAGCCATTACTTTATTTTGGCTAATTTGTAGAAAGGCACCATATGAAAATTAGATTTTTGATCTGATGGAGTGATTCTTCAGTTCTTATGAACCATTTATAGTCTATCAAGTAAATCCTTCTTAGTTCACGGATTATTGACCCAGTGGACCATATTAGCTGCTTCGAAGCTGTTATAGTCCATTATGTTGATTCAGCTGACACACATGTGAACCCAGTCCACATGCCCAAGATGACATTAACATTGTTCTGGAAGACTCCCTTTTTTTCCACAAGGCTTTCTATTTATTTCTTAATTTTCACGAATTAGCTCAAAGTTCCTGACAAGCCTTGCATAGGTCTCTCAATTTGCACAGTGATGTTGAAGCATTTATTAGCAACTAGATGGTCTGTTCCTTGCTGTCTTTCTCTGTAAGTATATGTCTCTCTGTCTTTTAAACCAACTAGTCTTTAAAAGAGAAAAGAGGATAATGTATTTTCAACACTCTAGGGCACATTTTACCCTCAGATGCTTATGGATTTCATAGAAATCTGTGGGACTTCTCTGAGTATGTGAATTTAGCCCTTTGAATTTAAGAAACCACCTTTTAGAAGAAATGATAACACTGTGTTTATGTTTCTTAAAAATGTTATTCCGTGACTGGTTTCACTTGAAAAATTCCAGACTCTAGCCACTGGTAAAATCAAGATGTACCCTCATTGATTTATATGAAGCTCTAATGAAGCTAGTCCAGGTCTCAGCACAGACCCCGGGGGAATTTATGACCTAACATAAATAATGTATAAGGGGGAACGTAGACTGTTCATCATATCATTATTATTATTTGTAATAGGTATGGTTCCTGCAGTGATACCTGGTTTTAGGCAAAGAAACATATTCTTTTATAATCAGGGACAATTATGATGCACAGTTATATGTACAATGGAAGGCATTAAATGTTTGTTGAGATATATTACTAATGGGTAATTCCAAGACAGTATTTAGTAGGATGCTATGTATAATAAACCAAGTGTTCTTGGGAGTACCTTGTCTTCTTTCAGATTTTGGCATTTCTTAATATAACCATTTAAAGGCTCCATAAAATATTGTTCTTAGTCACTTTATTTAAAATGTACCACTTTGTAGAAAATCCTAGTGTAAGTTGTTAACTGCTTACTTAGCAGTTTCCCCCACTTTTTCAAGTTACTTAAACCTTTACCTGTCCTTCTCCCTCTGTGTGTAGTTTCATTCACATCTCCTGTTCAGTCATATTTTTTCCACTCCTATTGGAACTGAAAAAAAATATGTGAGGAAATCTCATTGAGGAGGAGGGTAGCAAGAGGGATTATTCCTCTCCTTTCCTCTCATACTCAGGCAGAGTGCAAAACGCCCTTGATTACTAGCTGTGGCCATTTACAGGCATCTCAGAGCCTCATTTTCTGCTGTCTGAAAAATCTCTAATTTCAGGGATTTTGATAATTAAAAGAGAATGTGTTTGAAATATTATGTGAGCTTCATGGCATTGTAAAAACATGGAATAATATTAGTCTCACAGAGGCTGCCTCAATTGGCCTGAGTAATCAGTTGTTATTCAAAATGATGAATTCTAAAATGCAAAAACTTTTGTTCCTTGTTGCTTCACTGGGTAAATTTTTTCACAAACCTAGAGGAGTAAATTTAGTTAAAAGGTCATCTACCTTATACTCTTGCTTGGTAAATGGATTGATTACAGTGCTCTGGCATTTTAGATAATGTAACCAGCTCTTTTTATATTAAAGAGGATAAAGATTTAGAAGAATTCCCTTCTTAAAGGAGTCCCTCCCATGCCATCTGGGAAGGAAAGGTGTCATTGACTTAGGATGATGTGTTGCATTTGGCACAAGTTGGGACAAGTCTTGGGTTACTCCTTTCTGCTTGATCACCATAGTATGGGATCATCATGCAAACCAAGTGTTCTTCCCAGGATTGGAGATGCTTTTGAAATATCAGAACTTAGGTTTTATCATGTCTTGCTTCTTGCTTAATAAGGACTAGTTTCTTTGTAAAGTGCTTAAAGGTTTATAAGTCTTCTTGCATCTCATTAAAAATCCTTTCTTTATTAATGTCTTCCCTATCATATTATATTAGTAATTGTTTTTATGAATGCCACAGAGAAATGTAATCACATTACCACCTTTCAAATTGCATTAGTGACAATGAATAAAATGTATATCAACGGAATACAGAATTACTGATTGAACATTAAGGTGAAACTAGATTATTACTAAGCATTCATATGATATCAGAGACGCTTTGCCTCCTTATATAAAGTTATGTGTTCTGGTAAATGTAGACTGAGTTTAGTTAAAATGTGTTTTTTTGTTTATGTGTCCTAACCTCTTATCTTCAATTAGGTGATTGGTATGTTCATGGAAAGAGTATTTCCTTTCTAGTTATGTTATCACAGCTGCCTAAATAGTCTGTAAAATTTGTAAATACACAGGTAATAAATGGAATATCTTCAGTGTAAAGTGTTAAATAAGAAAATAAAATGTTTTTGCCAAAATTGAAATGCCTTTTTACTTCTTGTTTGTTTTTGTAATATCGCTAATTTCCTAACAAAATAGGTTGTACTACCATAGGCCTAATGTAACTGAAGAAAATAAATAAATAAATAACACATGCTCTCCAAAGCTTGCATATGCTTTGATGACATAGAAGCATGGGTATTTTCCTTATATAATTGGCTATACCCTGCTGTTGATTTTTACTCTGAACTTCTAAATTATTTAAATTGGGATTTTCTTATGTCGATTGATAGTAGGTTGTGATCGTAAGGTAATGACTACAGATGCTCATTGGATCTATGTCTGGGAAAATTTATGTGCTTTATGTGTGTTGCCATCTCTCTGTTTGTATTTATATATTCATACAGTCATAGAAACATTCATACTCATATTTAAACATATACCCAGAATTTTATGATTTTACCTCTTTGCCCCTTCTTGTAAACAAAATTTGTTTCTTAAGTTTTGCTGAAGTAATTTTTCATCACGGTAAATTGAGGAATGTTTTTGGTCATATATAGGACAGAATTCACCACTGTCAGTTTTTAGCAATTTTTCTTAGAGTTTATTAGTACCTTAAGATTAGTATTGTTGAGTATTATAACAGAGTTTTTGTTCTTGTTTTATTAGGCCCAAATTTTTGAAGGATGTCCTAGATTTTCCTGATAGAAAAATAGTGGATTTGTCAGTTTTTAAGTAGATCTATTAGGCATTAATACTTTCAAAGTAAAAGGGATTCTCAAATTTAGGCACTAGTGAAATTCTTTTGTTTATTCACCCTTCATTTATTCATTCATTTAGCATTTGTATATTGAAGACTGACTGGGTGAAAGATAATGCCACATCTTGTCTCCTGGGGAATGATATCTTGTGGAATTAAATGGTTTAACACCACTGAAAGAAAGTAGGTGGTGCAATGGAATTCCTTCTCAACCTTCCCCTTTTTCAACAGCTTTATTGAGATATATTTCACATCCCATGCTTTCCACCTATTTAAGGTATACAATTCAATGTATTTTAGTATATTCACAGTTACCTGCAGCCACCACCACAGTCATTTTGGGGACATTTTCATCACCTCAAACAGAAACTCTATACCTTTTAGCTATCATCCCCACTGCCACCCTTACCCCAAGCCCTAGGCAACCACTGATCTACTTTGTTTCTTTACAGATTTCCCTGTTCTGGACATTTCATATGAATGGAATCATATAACATGTGGTCTTTTGTGACTGGCTTCTTCAACTCAGCATAATGTTTTCAAGGCTCATTCATTTTGTAGTGTATATCAGTAGTTCATTACTTTTTATGGCCAAATAATATTCCCTTATATAAACATACCACATTTTGTTTATCCATTTGTCAGTTGATGGAGGGATAGTATCTTTTGGGAGAAACTAAACAATGAGGTTTTAAATTTCCTGATTTGTAACAGTAAATGGTGTTCAAAGGTCATCTTTTTCAGTGAATCTCTTTCAGTTATTTTGGGTGTGTTTATTGTGAAGATGATGTATTTCCTTGCTTTGTAATTTTTTTCCTTATTGTTTTGTTGAAGTTTCAACCATCTTTGAATTGCCCTGCTTTTTGTCTTTACCATGTTGTCCACTGTTCAAACCAGTGGCATCTGGCCTTTGTAGTGAGTGAGGGCAAACCCACGTGTTTTCAAGTCTTCTGACTCAGTCACAAGATCTAATGTGCTTTCTGTTGAGAAGATATCAAAAAATTTTAGAGCATATACATACAGCAAAACGATTACTTTTATCGGCTTGCTATTTTTTCATATGACTAAAAACATTTAGAATGTAAGGAAACTTTTTTTGAAAGGTTAAGGTTTTTATTTTCTAGTTATCTAACTACCGAACAAACTGTATACTATTGCCATACTTTTCCATTATATGAATTTTTGAATGGGTTTTTTTTAAACAGACAGAATAACTTCATTGTTTCTTATTTGCTGTTATTATAATTACATTATGGATAGAGGTGTTTACATTATCATTTAACACTCTTTGGGCCCTTAACTTTTAAATTAAGCTTTATGGTCACTGATAATCACTTCTTTTGAACCCTGTGTGCATTGCCCATTTAAATTCGGATTTGTGTGTTTCTTTGTATAAATACGGAAAACATACCCACCTTACTAAAACTGTAGATTATATTAATAGACTTATGGTCGGAGTTAGGTAGACATTTTAAGTTCTTCATAAAGCTTGTAGGATCTTTAAAACCATGTATCTTTTGGTCCATGTTTTATGTCTGTCCAACTCATATCTTCTTGTCTGGTTTTGATACCTGATTACAAAATCCTACAGTAAACAGGTGGCTGTTCCTTTACTTTTATTATGAATGAGTCTTGTAACCAAGTAAAAGTAAATTTCCTATGCAGTGGTATAGCTCATGTTGGTCATAAGTAAGCTCAGTAGTTATCTCCCTTGCAAAAAAAAAAAATGCAGAATTTCTTTGCTCAAGCTACATTGTGACTTAGCCAAATTTAGGAAACTGATTTCTTTTATGAAGGCAATATCATAAAGATTTTTCAAGTCTTAACTAAAACTTCTTTTCAATTAGTTTTGCATATCAGCCATATAAAAACAGAAGGGAAAAAAGTGTCCTGAAAATTATACAGGGAGACACTTGCTGACTTAATCACCATTACTGTCATGTGAGTTCTTTAGAGTCTTTGTGGCTATGTTTGAAGTACTTTCTTAGGATCTCATATATAAATGTGCTTGTTCCGTCTTTTTGGTAATAAACAAGATTACTCTCTTCATACACAATGTTTGGTAGCTGTTACTTTATAATAATTACAGTGGCAATCCTTGAATAATTTGCTTCCAGATTCATTACAGATAATTTTCTATTCCAGTTTTTTCCCCCTATAATACAAATCTTTGAAGAATACTTTTTTCTGCCCATTAAGAAGATACATTTGACCTTTGCTACTGTGCATACTTTCCTTCTGGGATATGTGTGTATGTTCAGAGGTGAATAATATATGCAGTGATGAATTAGTAAGAGTTAATTAGAACATGGACTATTTTGTATCCTCATAGAGATTTTGCCAGCTTTACATATTTATGATATGTATATGTGACTTTCAAAATAGAAGATTCAATTTAATAAGGAATTTGTTCTTGTTAAAAATAAAAAAGGTGAACCTCGTCACTGGTAATCATTACAGCCAATTAATTTAAACACCTAGATTGTACCACCTACATTTATAGCAGAAATTGGTGGGACAGAATGGATGCTATATTAATGTTTAGCTTTTTCTATAATTTAATTTTGATGTAGGTCATGTACTTAACTATTAAACATTTTTAAATGCTTCAAGTAAAATTTCATAATCCAAGTTATATATTTTGCCATCCTCCCCAGAAATGAACAAGGAGAAAGTAGATTTAAGAAAGATTTTTAGTTATATATGGGAGATTGGCCAGAGTTAATGAATTCTTGAAGGGAGCTCCCTGAGAATAGGTTTTTGTGTGTGTGGAAGGACAAAACCCAGAACTAAAATGAGTTTTATTTGTAGTTTTTAAAAAATCTGTTACTGTGATTGTTCCTTCAGAATGTGTTTTATGTTTCTATTTGCCCTTTAGCCTTATTTTGCCTTTTATTATTTTGTGTTGGATAACTTGGGTAAGTGTTCCCAAACAATGAATGGCTAATAGGAGATTTATTAATTAGCCTGTGTATCGTTCTTTTGATAGGTACTCTACATAATAACTGAAGCAACAATCTGTGCTTTCCCGAGAAATGTCATTTTATGAGAAGATTGATGTTCAATTGACATATACTTGTAGAGTTCAAGCCAGCTATGAGTATATAAAGCTTAAAGAGAGTTCAGTTTTAGTGATAACAGAATTTATTATTTGAGTAGAGCTTTGAAACTCATCCAAAATACTTTCCAATGCATTTTTATTTAATATTTAAATATGAAAGTGTTATTGACTGAAACTTGATTTTTTTTTTACTAAATTAGCTAGCTTTATGTATTTTAGATGTATGTTTGAATGTGAATATTTAGAATTTACTTATTTTAATAGTATGTTTTCTACATTTTTCTATAGATAATGGAAATAAACTGAGTGGAAATTGAGATATTTGTCTCCTTCTCCACTATATCATTTAAGAGCTGTGTAACACATAAACATTTCTGAACTCTAATATTAAAACAAATAATAATCCTCATGCTCACTTTAGAGGATTATAGTATGAATAATATGGTATCGTCTGTGTATCAAAGTGTTGATTTATTCATTAAGACGAATTAGGTGTTAAGCGTTTTATAAGGTATTAGAGTAAAACTTAACACATTGAGAAGAATCATAAGAGAAAAAAGAATCATTCAAATATAATATGTACAAAGTTTCTCGAGGCCAGAAATGGTTATAATTTATCAAGCTTTTTACTGCTGTCAGGCAGGATACCATGTGCTTTATATTCATTATTTAAGTCTTCTGACACTGATGTAATGTCATTGTTACCATCATTTTACAGATGAGTAAAGGGGCTCAGAGAATCATATATTTCTTTAAGTTCATTTTGAACATCTATTGTTTGCCAGTGTACATGTAAGCCTGACAGACATGTTGTCTACCCTCATAGAGCTTAGGTTCTAGAGGGGAAGACCCAAATCAAATAATCATACAGATGACTATCATATTCATAACCTGTGATGAGTGCTGTGCAGATCCAGTGTGATACAGGAGACTAATAGGGAACTTGCCTTGAATGGGAGACAGAGCACCTGCCCCAGGTAATGAGTGATAACATAAATTGAAATCTGAAGGATATTCAGGAGTTAACACTGCACAGTGGGGGTTGGAAGGTGGTTGGAGCTGAGCCTTACCTTGAAAAAATTGGCAACGAGAAGGCCCAGTGAGAGGGGTGTGCTGTCTAGCCAGCAAGGATTGATATCCACTATTTTTACTCTAGTAGGAAGAATCTGAGAGGAGGGTGAAAATCTCAATAAAACAAATACCATACAAAAAGATTAAGTGTATGAGACGTCAAGAAGAGAGAATGTTCGTTGACATGGGGAGAAAAAAGGAATTGGTAGATTAATTAGCCAGTTTGAATAGTCTAGAAAAAAAGACTCAAATTATGGGACTAATAGTGAGAGTGGAAGACAGGAAAGGCAAAGATAAATCATTTTTGAAAGAAACTTGCCTCATGAGTGCCTAGCTGGGAATGGGATTATAACTCAAGATTCCCAGTCAGTGGGGTAGAGAGCTCACACAAACCAGGCTCTGATTTCTGAATCTGTGACTTCATTAATTGAGTGACTTCAGGCAAGGTAGTGAATTATTTTTACCTAAGTTTCCTTATTTGTGAAATAAAGGTAATAATAGTAAAAACTTCATGGTATTTTCCAAGGATTAAAAGGGTTAATGTGTGTAAACTAACTGGCAAAATATCTGTAAGATGGCGAATATTCAATAAAACTAGCTATTATTAATAATAGCAGGTAATTGATTACTATTGTAAACAAATACAAAAAATCCTGGCATTTGATAGAGGAAAAGACAGAGGAATAAAGAGGGAGAAATGGCCGTTCTCAAACCTGTTTAAGGGCTTCCTTCTTGTTCTTAGGGTCTCGTCCTCTAAACTCATTGCTCACAAACCCAAACTGTCAAGTTCTCGAGCACAGGGACATTGCCATCCATTTCCTGCCACTTAAAGCAGTGCCTGGCTCCAAAGTGATGGTTTTTGCATAGTGATGATATTTGAAGCTGTAGGAGTGGATGAAATTGCCAAATTAAAGAATGAAGAGCCTGGCCGTGGGAAACACCTGTATTTATTTATAGTAGAGAGTGAGAAGTTGCTGCCAGGAAAACTAGAATAGTCAGTCTCTACAGCCTAAGAATGAGGGAGAGTTACTACTGCAGGCTGCATCAAAGTCTGGGAGGACAAGGAGACTAGAGAAGGTGACCAGATGTGATGAGGACATTGCCTCTCAGAGAGGGCAGTTTCAGGAATGTGTGGGGCGCAGTCCAGATTGCAGAATTAAAATGTAGGTGGAGGTAAAGAAGTGGGAGCATTGGTTGCTGGGTACATGGGTTTCTCTTTCAAGAAATCCATGGTAAAGGTAAGCAGAAAGAAATAATTACTTTTAATAAGTTGCAGGCTTAAGAAATTTGTTATTGTTGTTGTTCTTGGGTAGCTGGGGGAATGCTGGTTGTGTAAGAATTGAGGAAAAAGTTACAAGGCACCCTGGACAAGGCAGGGTCTTGGAGAGGTCCTGGAGGTCTGCGTTAGCCAGGCCCGAATGCTAATCCCTGCATGTATAGGTGGGAACAGTCTGACTGAATGTCTGCTCTTTTCCTCATCTCTGGATTTTCAAAGCGTGTAGTTCAGATGATGCAATACATACAGCCCTGTTTTGTTCAGATTGCCCAGAAAAGAGTCAGAGGCATTCAGACATTAGCTGAATGAAGGAAGAAGCGAATGGGCTCACAAGAATGAAAGCTCATCCGTTTCTGCCCTTTCCAATTGTTGCATTGTAACGCATGTACATTTTTGAGGCTTAACTGGCTTTGATAGTTTTATAATAATTTATGTTTTTTTAAGTGTGGGTGAGTTGGCAAGTGATCACATTGGTTCTCTTTTGTTGTGAATAAATAGTATGTCAAAGTTTTATGCTGTTTCAAAAATGTTATTTAGAATAAAACTTCCTTTGAAGCCACAATAGTCTCTTACCCAAAATATTTATTTAGACCACATTGTTTAAATATATGTAATTCCCTTAAGGAACAATTGTAGTCTATATAAACCTGAAATTAAAACAAATAGACATTCTGGAATTTATAGAAATACGAAATGGATATTCCAGTGCTTAAGTGTTTATACACAAAAGGAGTTGAGGTGTTCTAAAGTTTGTTTAGGTACAAAAAGGAGTAGAATTTACAAAAAGGGATGATGATCTGAAAAGTTTAATTCTCAAATGTGCCAGCTGTGTGAAGTTATTTAGGAAGAGAAAATATTTGAATCATAAGCTAGTTGAGTAAGTGAATGAATGATTCAACCAGTGAAAACATAAATATACAAAAATTAAGCAAATCCATAATTTCTTAATTTGTTCTAGTCTTGAATGTAGCTATAATTAAAGCTGATGAAAGTGTGCTTTAAACACGATATTAGGATATTGTTGTGAAGTAATTAAATGTTATCAAATTAATGATTTAAAGTATTTGTTTTTATGCTCAAGTTTATATTTAACTGTCCTTGAAAGATTATCTCTTTTATTGTTTTTCCCTTGATTTTGGTAAAGCAGAGGATATATTTTTTAAGCCTTCATGAAAGCTTTTATTATTGCACTTCAAATTATATAAATGTTTTAATGTCAGCATAGTTCTCATATCTGAATTTACAGTTGGATAGTTTGTAAACTGCCTTGTTTTCAGAGGAAACATTGTCCTCTAAACTCTTTTTATTTTGGTCATAGTATAATCAAGCTGTGAGTTCATTAACTAATAAACATGTTAGTTAAACAAACTATTCTAACCTGGGATATTTTGATATATTGCTCAGTCAAAAAAACATTGAAACTGAAATAAGAACTTTTGGGAGAAATATTTCCCCTTATAATCTACAAATTTCCTTTAATCACTAATGTAAAACAGCAAAGTTTTACAACCTCACTAATGTGCAGTTGGGCTATTGACACTAGCAGAGAGACCCTGAAATACCAGGCAGATTATACAATTGGATATTTCCCTAGAGGTAAACACCTTAAATTAGGGATGCGGGTGAGGTACGAAAGGAATCTGCAGTAAGGATTCCAACATCCAAAACCGAATAAGGATCCTTAGATTTAATGTTAGTTAATGAAAGAAGTATTTTAAACTTGCCTGATCCAAAGCATAGGGAACACAGTAAAACACCGTTCAGCCTTACTCTCTGTAAATGGAATTTATCCCAACCATGTTATCAATATCTAAAATATTACCTGTCATAAATGAGACCATTTATATAAAAATATAAATGGTTCCAGAAATATGAGCATTTGGAGCTGTGTAAGTTGATTGTGGCTTTCAGGCACAGAACTGCAGTTTCAGGTATCTCCATGCCCACCCCTCCACCCCCAAATCAGTAAGCATTGATTGCATCTAAATCTGCAGAGAGATCTTTTCCTGGCAGTTCAGATAGTTACAGTAGATGGTTAATCTGTGAATGATCAGACTAAATCTATTCTGTCTTCAGAATTCTATGCAAATTAGAACTAAATGTATGAGATAAATTTATTAACTGTAGTCTAGGAGCATAGGTCACCTTTAGCACAATTCTTAAAAATAGGTTTTTATTCATAAAAAGTTATACTCCATTTATGCTACTTTTCTATGAATTCACTTTATAATATAAACTGGTAAGAAGATTTTTTAAAGTACTTTTAAGGAAATGAAAGATTTTTGAGTGAGTTTTTCAGTTTTCTGGGGTACAGTTTTACTGCTCCAGATATAAAATGTTCACATAAATGGCTTTCCTGTTCCACATCTGACATAAAAACAAAGTTTAAGCTTATTTTCTGATATCACCATTAACATAAAAGGATTGTTTTGTATTTTTCTAAATAGGAATGAAAATAGAATGAAAAAAATCTAAGAAAAAGCCCCCGAAGAATAGGAAAGTGATAAATAATAACAGAAATATGCTAGGTCTTATTGGGACACCAGACATATATTTTGTCTTTCAAAATATATCTGAAAGATTAGCAAAGCATTTACATGAGATTTATCAGAAGAAAAGTAATATTCTAATAATAATATTTGTTTGCCACATTTTATTTTCACAGACATTTCACTGGAACATTGTTTTATTAGATTGTGGGGGTTTTTTGCATTATTGCCAGGTAGATAAATGGAAATATGTATTAGCAGCAGGATTTTTTTTCTCTTCGGTATCTTTGTTGTTACAGATCCAGCATTGTGTAGAATAAGTAATCCTTTATTCTTATTCTGCTTGGTATAAGTTTCTAATTTAAAGGTTAGTATGAATGACATATAAAACATTATATTAATGAATGAATTTTGTTTTCTTAACTTTTGTTTTAGAGATTTTGATGATACCAAAATTTATTTTTAAAATTTTCTAGATTGCTACCAACATAAAGCCTTTAAAAATGAAAGTGGGCATTATTAAAATGGTGAAAAAATTTAGTACTTTTGAACAAATGCTGATCTTTTTTTCCTCCTTTATTTTTCAGGCCATCCGTTGCACACTGGTAAACTGCACGTGTGAATGTTTTCAGCCGGGGAAGATTAACCTGAGGACTTGCGATCATTGTAAACATGGCTGGGTGGCACATGGTGAGGAAAACCTGGGCTTTTCTTTCCATTCTTATTATGTTCATGTGAATGTGTGTGTGTTTTTTTTAGAGCAGTCACTGGCCTGGAGAAGAGAGAGGTCAGCTGTGCTCCAATGTTCGTTAACATTCAGTCTGCGGCTCTCTTAACAGCATATTCTCAGCTGCAAGACGTAAGGCTGGGCAAGCAGCTCTCAGCACCGGGGCAAGATGTTTATAGGACAGTTGGGCTGTGGGGTTCATAGTGAGCATAGCAGCAGCCAGCAAGCACCAGGCCTGATGGAAACTCAAACATGCCACAGTTGGTCTTTCAGGGCCTGGACCTCAGAAGGAAGCTGGCAAATCCTCATTGCCTGAGAACTCCTTGATGACTGCTCACCCTTGTCATATGTGTTAGGGGCTGAGTTTATCCTTCCAGATGTTAAATTTTGTATGGTCTAAGGTGGGTGAGAGAGTGAACAGCAACACTATTTAACTGGTATCTGAAAAAATAATCTGTAAATACCCCCTTTCAGTGTGCATTGAGATTTGGAGGTGGTAGAAGTTGGTAGAGTGTGAGCTCTGTGTAGGTGTGTGTTCAGGGTGGGCGTGACCCAGAGTGAAGGATGTAAGTGTTGAGGCTTTTTGCCAGGTGCGCAGAGCTGTTCCATCAATGTGCCTTGACTGTGAATTTAACATATTCTTGCATATGGCTTACATTTATTGTGTTTAGGCAAAAGGAGACTTGGAGATAAGCAGACATTTTGTTCACCTCCTAGACTGTAGAATTTAAAAAGAGGTAATGTTTATAAAAGAAATCCTGGCTTGAGATTTTTTGACAGCCTGAGGTATTGGCTCTTAAGTGGACATATTCTCCATTCCCAAGCAGTGCCAAACATCCAGTGGGTTGTATTTTTATAAATGTCATGTTATTCTAGCAAGATTTGAGGTAACAACACTGGGCTGTGCCTTGAAATCCTTTTAATTTATCATGTATCTTGCTTGTTAGAGTGTGTGTGTTGGAGTTGCAGGGATGTTTCAGCCATATTTCTGTGAGAGAGAGAGAGGCAGTAGTATGAGAAGAATACATTGGAAGGAATGTGCTGGGAAAATATAGCCACAATCCCATAATCCTTCAGTGTCACCAGGGATGGAACTCTAACCTGCTTCATTAACAACAAGGCCAAAATCTGTAACAACTCTCAGTCCAGTCTTGAACAGATGAGCTGCTGTTACTTTTGCCATCTATGTATGTTACTAATTTGATGTTTTCATCTCTCTTCCTGTACCAGCATGCTAGTACTGCCATAACAAAATAGCACATACTGGGTGGCTTAAACAACAGAGATTAATTTTCTCACAGTTCTGGAGGCTAAAATTTCAAGATCAGGGTATCAGACGGGTTGGTTTCATTCTGAGGCCTCTCTTTCTGGTTTGCAATAGCCACCCTCGCGTGGTCTTTTCTTTTGTGGGCACATGGCCCTGGTGTCTCCTGTGCATCCAAATTTTCTCTTTGTATTGGGACACAAGTCCTACTGGATTAGGGTCCACCCTATGGGTCTCATTTTAACTTAATCACCTCTGCAAAAGCCCTATCTCCAAATATAATTACATTCTAAAGTGGTAGGGATTATGGCTTCAACATATGAATTTTGGGGGAATGTAATTGAGCCTATAACACTTCCCAAACATCTTTCTTTCCCTGAAAAACTGTTGGTTTTGCTAGGTAGTATGTACAGAGCTTATGTCAGAAACCCATCAAGAATCATAAGGTCATGAGGTGATGTGGGTGTAGACTGTTCTGAGGTCACATCCTGGCTTTGGTGCTTCAATGACATGTTACTCATCATCTCTGGACCTCAGTTTTCTTATTAGTGAAAAAATAATAATACTTATTTTGCAGTTTTACTGTGAAAATCAAAGATAAAATATGTGGAACCTTTAATAAATAATACATGTTAAGAACAACAGACTGGACAATAGATGAGCAGTAAAGGGGATCAATTATTAAACTTTTCATTATTCGTCAAGCTTTTCATTATGCACTCTCGTTTTTTTGAAAGCCATCATTTGTTACCATCATCAGTCTACTATGGTGGCCTTGAGACTATAAAAGTTTGCTGTATCTCCAGAGTTTGTTTTATCTGTTCAACTCCATGTGCTTATTAAATTAGTAGTGTAATGAAAAAAAAAAAAGCAATATTTTTTTCCTCCCAGAACAACGTAAATTATTCCCACCCAATGACTGTTCTGAAGATTTTCTGAAGGATGTAATTTTTCACCCAACTTCTGTGCTTTTCCTACTGTGCCATTAGAAATTCTGTTTTTCTGGGATATTAATTTTAGGGCTGCTTACATCTAAATAAAATAAATTTTAATTCTTTCCCTCAGTTATTATCTTAACCCTCTCTTCTCCCTCACAACAGCAACGTATCTGTACACAACTCAAAATACGTACATGCAGGTATGCAAATCTCACGCTTCCCCTATTCGTTAGGGCGGATAGGACACTGAGGGGTTGGCTTCCGGCCTTTGAGTTGGCAGTGAGATGAGAGCACCCACTCCTTTTGCTCCCAGCATTTCAACTAATTGCTTCATTCCCTCCCCCTGTACAGAAACCCCGAAATCGTGTCTCCAGTTATTTCTGCTCAGAGGTGAAACATAGCAGTCTTTTTGGCTGCCTTACACAGTGCAGTGTGCTGTACTGTGTGGGGTAAGGAGGAAGTGACTTGGTTTTCCTAGTGTGTGATTTTTCTCTGAAAGTGCATAGAACAGCAATAAGACTACTGGGATACATTTTATAGAATTTTTTCCTGTTAGCACTGAACACACTCTACCTGTTACTGTGCTGTTAAATTTTTTTAAAAAAATATCTGCTGCTAGAAAATAACCAAATGCCAAAATCAGTTACTCTCTTTAAAAGGGAGCATTTTTAGAAATTCGTTGGCTTCTTTTGAATGTCTTCCTATATTATATCTCTTTTGTTAGCATCTTCAATTTATTTTTAAGATGTTGGATTTTATGCATCATTACGTACCATATGTAGGCACACACATATATATGTATATGTGTGTGTGTGTCTGTATGTGTGCACACACATTTACTTCATTGCCTTTCAGATTGCTTCTCAAACCTGCTTGAATTATTGACATTAGCTGCTTTACAAAAATCTTGAGAAAGATGTTTTAAAAACTTTAAAGAGAGTGATTAATTCATTATACTACAGCACCTGCATTTTGAAATTACTTAGTGGGCCATGTTACTATGCACAAATTACTTCCTTGAAATCTTTAGTGCTATTGAGTTGGGGGAGCAAAACACCTAAAACAGTTCCTTGAATACTGGGAGGCATTTCCCACTGAATTAATAAAGAATTCTCCCTTCCTCCCCCATTAATGAATCTCAGCTCTTTCACTTTGATAGAAAGCAGGGCTTATTGAATTTAACTTTATTTAAAACATCTTTTTTTTTTGGCATAAGATGTCCATATCTAGTCTATAATAATTTAGTTGGTAGTCTCAGAATTTCTAATTCTGTCATGCTTCTTTCTGTTCAAAGTCCTTGGATAAAGGACTTCAGCATACTGCCACTTAGTTCACTTAACTAGTGTATTTTCCCCTCCAGTTTGTATTGTCTTCTCTGGGCTTTTCTTTGATTTACCTAAAACGATCTGAGGGAGTCTTGAGGGGCGGGGGGCGGGGGGTAGACTTCCTACATGTTCAATTCTTTTTGGCTCAAAAGTGCCAAAATAAGATATCAGGCAATAATTGGCTTCTTTTCTGATATGTAAATGTTTTTGGATTTAGAAATTCAGTTTGTTGTGTGTTGACCCTTTCTGCTCAAACTAGAGTAGTAATCGGACCATTTATAGAATTGAGGCTTTTGCCGAAGACTTTACATAGCCTTAAAAATTAGCTGGTATTGGGTCAGCCCTGTGGCTCACTTGGGAGAGTGTGGTGCTGGTAGTGGCGAAGCCGTGGGTTCGGATCCTATATAGGGATGGCCAGTGTGCTCACTGGCTGAGCATGGTGCGGACAACACCATGCCGAGGGTTGCGATCCCCTTACCCGTCAAAAAAAAAAGAAAAAAAAAAAGCTGATATTACCAGTATATACTCAGTGCTAGGTGAAGATGGGGTGAGTCCTACTCATCATTTTCCCTTGAAGAAGCTCTGCTTATACTGAATAGTGTTACTTATAGGAGCTTATTGCCTTTGTGAAAAACTAGAGGCATGATGTAAAGGTTGAGAACTGCTGTACTAAACCATGTTTGATACTATTTGCAAATTAATTTTAGTGTCCATAGTCTAGATGATGACTTTATTTCTAAACCATTAAAATGAATGTAAATATGCTGATAATACCAAGGTCCACAGTTCAATACCCAGGTAGGCCAGCCAACCTCCCACCCCATCACCCAAAACAAAGAAATAAAACTTAAAAAAAAAAAAAAAAGAATTCTAAATGGTTTTAGGAAATATTTAATGATTTAATGGTAATCCAAAACAATTTGAAAAATTTTTTCCATGATGGTGTGTATTTGCTTTGTGTATTTGATAAAAGAGGTGGGCAGAGTCTTCTCCCTGTTTGCTCTGGCAAATGTACGCGTCATGCTCGCCTCACGAAACTGGAATAAGCTTCTGAAAAGAAATTTGTCCTTGAAGCTGGTATCTGATATCAGGACTGGATTGTAGAACTTGTTGCTGATTTTGACCTTGTATTCATGTTACCTGTTCCTTTGGTATACATATGATACCCTGTACATATCTTTGGTTTAAACCCTTAGTACTCAGTCACTTGGTGGCTGAGTGAGAACATGGCTTATGGAGAAGTCTGTGGCTTGGTGAGTCTGCATGACCATCAGTGTGTTGATCTGTGCAGGGTATTAACATGTCAGAGCTGACTATTCCAGGATTTCTGTAGAGGCTGGCAAGAGTTCCTGAATCAGATGTCATTTCTGTCTTGCTCATCTGACAGAATTGGACGAGTCTGAGCCTTAGGACCCAAGTTCCTTTCCTACCTGATGTTTTCCTCATGGGTGGTTTCTCGCCTTTAGTTGGAAATAGTTTGCATTTATACCTGTAAATTTGTTCACCCTTTTAATTTATGTAACGTTTTTGTACACTATTCTTAATTCTTTAAGAGATGACAACAAATTTTGGTTTTCTACTGTTATGTGAGAACATTAGGTCCCAGCAACACGTCATTGTGTAAGGAACAATAACACTCTGCAGCAAAAAATAAAAATTAAAAAAATAATAGGGGTGGGCAGATTTTGGAAAGGTAATTTGAGATTTTTTTTCCCTTTACTGGATCAGTAATCTTCACTTCTGCTGCAGCCTGTTTGTTAAAACTACCTCTTTTTTGAAAAAACAACAACAACATAATTCCACTGTTTTTAGGTATGTCAGGTGAGCATTTGGCAAGAATACATGGTTTGATATATAAAATATGTATTAAGTAGCTTAATGAACCCTACAGCAGCTTTTGCAGTGCAAATTATTTTCTTTGCTGAATACTTTGACTTTAAGCAAAAAGGATGTGCCATTCCAACAAGCTGCGGGAATGGTAGAATTTTCATTTATTTCCAAGAGATCTGAGTTAACACTAGCATTATTTCCTTTGGCCAAGGTCTGCTTGGAGGAATGCTTGTTGCACTGGAATTCTTGAGACCTTTGTAAAATTATGTTCTATAAATGTGATTTTCTTTTACTACTTGCAGTTCGTTCGAGGAAAAGATGGTCCTACGTTATTACTTAATTATTTGCTCATCGTGCTAGCTTCTTCCCTGCCATATTTTATCCAAACTCTCAGATTTTTTAATGTAAAATGAGCAGGCTTATCTGGCATCATTTGGATCACCAATCAGATATTTATTAAATATATATCATACATAAAGATTTGTGCCATCTTCACCACAGGAAATGTTAAAGAGCATAAAGTTAATTTAGTGTCATATACCAACCAGCTTTATGGTTTAATGTACTATAAGACTCAATATTAATATAATCCATTAATTCCAAACCTTTCTCTTTTGTTAATTCGTTGGAAGTAATTTTTCTCTTTTTTTTTTTCAGCAACATTGAATTTGAATTCTCAGCTTTTACTCAATATGTCTTATCAGAGCAGGAATATTTATAGAGGCCCTCACTCAAATAGCAAATATAGGATATACTATTAAATTTGAATCTCAGATAAACAGTGAAAGATCTTTTAGCATAAATATTTACCATGCAAATTTAGCTGTGTCCTGTACTTTCATTTGCTAAATCTGGCAAGCCCATACCTAAAAGAATATTCTAATTAGACTCAGTTTGCATAATTAAGTCCTAAGTCAAGGCTATTGGTCATGAGCATCCTTTAATCAAAACATTTTGATTATATCGGTTCTACATTTAGAATCATGAGATCTCAGTATTCTGTTTATAAATTTCTCAAATTTGTTGGAGGCATGGTACTTTACAAGTATTCAAGCAGGGCAGATCAAAACCAGTAATTTTTAACTTTATCTTATGAAAGGTCACATGTCTTTATTTTTTGTCCCAGTGTGTGTTCTGCTTATGAATTATCTAAATATTTGTGGAAGTAGTTTGTTCAAACTGGTCATTCTATAACATTCTTCCTGACTTGAGTCCAAAAACCAGTATAATTACAGTAGTATCCTATCCTCTTTCCTTCCCTGTCTTTTCCCTTTCCCACCCCAAATAAAAAGTCCTCTGTCATAAGCAATAAAGCATGATGTTTCTGTGACATCATGCTCATTGTGAATGTCTCAGCAACAGTGTCTATATGATAATTTGTAAATTTATCAAGAGAAAGAGAGGAGGGTGAAAAAAACTGTTTCCTCTGACAAAGGAATATAATTAATGTTCCCAGAAGCTAACCTACTGCAAAGCTCTGGCCTTTTGTTTACTGACCTGGAGATTGTCTCAGGAATGACTTTTGCTTTAGGAGAAAATTTTTTCAGAGGGCAGTTTAGGATTTGGTGAACAGTGTAATACAGGTACTGATTTGAGCCCCTCTCAGTACAGGGCAGTAAATGCAGGCTTAGCAGTGACAAAATGAGAACTTGATCCTTTGGGAAGATGCTCTTAGGGCTTTGGTCAGAAACACATGAATAGAAACACCACAGCCTTCTTCCCTTGGTGCACTGGTTTGGAAAAAGTGGGAACGAATGCAATATCTGCTTAAAAGAATTTGTCTTTCTAGTAGACTTAGTTCTTCCAGATTGTGATATTGAAACCTCTTGTGTCTAGCTGCAAGCTTCTCATATGGTTAGGGAAACTAGCTTTTAGCTATCTCCTAGCTATGGTGAGGCAGCTGGGTCCTGGTCTCTCCATGAGGAAAGTCCTTGAACATTTCTCCACTTATTTTTATTTTAGAAAGTAAAAACAAGAGCATTTTCCCGCCCTGGCACAGGAGCCTTTTTGTTGTTGTTGTTTGACCTGAGAGCTTGGTGTCCTCTTTTGCTTTTCTGCTTTACTCCCTGATCACTGCTGATAAGCTTTAAAGGGAGGACACCCTCACACATGCAAATGTTTGGTGCTTGATTAATGGCATTTACTGTTTTCTTATTGTGTCCCTGAGCTGCTCATTTTGATTTGTTTCTCAGCCTGCCCACCTTAGGGATAGTGCTTTGAACTTCTTAAATTTTCTTTAAACACAGCACAAACAGTGCCTCCCCTTCAAAGTCTTGGGCTCTCTGCCTGTTAGCTCCCTAGATTTTTTTCTAGCTCTCTTTTATTCAGATGAAACGTAAAGTGAGTCTGGCAAGACCTGGCCTCTAATGCGTAATCAGTGTTGGTCCACTAGTATGGAGTTTCTTGGGAAGATCTTGAGATTAAAACACACAGAGCTCTATCCCCAGGGTATGAAAAACTTCAGGTAAATGAATGGGAGTCAATAGAGTGCAGCTCTTGAATGAGACTGTTTAGGTTCACATTCTGGTTCTACCACCTGCTATCAGTAAGTAGAAATTTAGCCAAGTTATGTAATCTCTCTGTTTTCTCATCTGTGAAATGTGAGTAATGATAGCTCCTAGCTTAGGGTTCTTCTAAGATTGAGATAATCCAGATAACCTTGTACACAGTACACTTAATTAGTTGTTATTACTAAACTCTTACAAAAGTAAAGCTTCAACCTGGAGAACACAACAGACATGTTTTAGCAAAGTTTAGTAGTTAAAGTTGAGTGTGGCCAGGCCAGTGGTCAAATCCCATCTCTGCCCCTCATTAGTGATAAAGTTTAGTGGTTAAAGTTGAGTGTGGCCAGGCCGGTGGTCAAACCCCATCTCAGCTCCTCATTAGTGATACCTTTTCAAAGCCCCAGTTCTTTTATCTGTAAATTCAGATCATAATAGGAATGTACCTAAATATCACAGGCTGACTTGAGGGAGGATTAAATGAAAAGAGTAGAGTTAGCCAAATATTGGGGCACAACTATTTTGGTTGCTGATATTATTAAGTTAATAAAATAATGTTAAATATTTATACTAATGAAAATATCTAGAGTCTCACTTAAGGTGCAGATGTGGAAAGTGATGGTGTGAATTTTTTTCTCCTTCCAGGGAAGGTTTTCTTAGTGTCACCAATTTCTTTGGCTGTGGTGTCAAGCATTTCTTAGGTGAAATTGTTTTCCCCAGCAAATCCAGTACAGTTCCATACCTTCTATTTCCCCTAAAATGTCATTTGAACAGTGAGGAACACTTTACCCCAAAACCTGTATTTTGAGAAGTGCAGACCAGTTAAAACATAGAAATACTTACCTGTTGAAAATTTAAAAACCAGAAGTAGGTGAATTTTGGACAGGGTTAAGGCTACTTTTACCTATTTTCACACCTGTCTTCTTGCATGTGAAGTGCTTTGATGGGCTCACCACTTTAAGTGCTTTGATGGGCTCACCACTTTATCATTTTATTGCATTTTATTACATCATAACTTTTTATATCTTGCTAACGATTCTACAGGAAGCTTAATTGTTTACAGGAACATCTTAATTAACTGGAGTTCACCAGGTTAAGCAGAACACAAATTGAAGGGGTTATAAATGAAACACACTCAACTCTTCTCCTTTTACTCAGAATAAACTAGGAGATTCGGCTGGGTCATAAGGATCAGATATGCCTCAGCAATATGTTGATACTCTCAAACATTCTTCCTTCTCTGTTGTGTTATAGTGACTTCTAACCTCCCCATAGCACTTTATCTAAGTGTGAAATCACTGGATGATATGGTATTTCAGAGAGCATTCTCACTTATATTCTGGGAGCCTTAAAATGTTGTTTATGTATCTCATTCATTTCCAAGTTTTGCCTTTGTCTTTGTAGATGTTTGTAACTCTTCAAAAACTTCTTGAATTAATCTGTTCTTAGTCAGTGAGCATATGACCAAAACATTGTATAGAAAATATTTAAGAAATTATTGTCACAGCTGGATAGACTTGGAGCAGTATTTGTTAGGGGGCACAGTTAAGGGGCCCAGTAATAAAGTTCCTCTTGCCTTTGAGCTGCTCCCTGGTACTCCGGGGGGGATCCCCACTTTGACCTCCTAGGCTTCCTAGCCTGCTGTATGATCACATGACACTATAAATGTAAGTGCAAACCCATCTCATTGAAAGGGCAGTCTTGTTAGGCCTTAGATTCAACTGGCCAAGGAACGTAAGGACAACTCAGACTTGACTGTCCAGTAAGGAAGCCGCTGTTGTGGCTTTTGAGCACTTGAAATGTGGCTAGTCCAAATTGAGATGTTCTGTAAATATAACACATATACCATATTTGGGAAGTGCCATCTTAAAAAAAAAAAAAAGTAAAATTCTCATTAAAAATTATTCTTATATTGGCTATATAAATTGATAAAATTTTTGATATACTGTGTTAAATAAAAATATTTTTAAAAATTAGTACCACTGCTTATTTTATTTTTTACTTTTGAAAACGAAACTAGAAAAAATAAAATTACAAATATGGCCTGAATTATATTTCTATTAGACATAGCTGTTATAGGCTCTAGGTATAAGATAATACTCATGTATTTGGAGAACTAAAGCTTAGGATAAAGTGGTTCAGTGACAGAGTAGTTAGAATTGGTGTGAGAATCCTAAAAACCAAAATCCAGGCTCTTGTCCCTTCACTTATCACTGTAAACTCTTTCCCAGTCCTTTGTACTTTCACACTTGCTGAATTTGTTCTGTCCAGTTTTTCCTGTGCCCTGTTCATCATGGAAGAGTGATTTTCATAGCCCATGCCTACCCCCAGAGCAATTATGTGCTCCCTTCTGTATGTTCTCAGTGTACTTTGCTGAGAGACCAGAAGGGGAGTTTCTGTGTAATACTCATCCACTAGCTTGGGAAGCTCAGGAAGAGTACTTCATCTTTGTATGCCAATAGCTAATGCAGCATTTCCCATGTGATACATGGGAAAAAGAAAGGTTTATGGAAGCTCTAAATTTATGTGGAAGTCTCTGATTCCAAATTGCCAGTTTCTGGGCCGAGCCGTGGCGCACTTGGTAGAGTGCTGCGCTGGGAGCGCGGCAACGCTCCCGCCGCGGGTTCGGATCCTATATAGGACTGACCAGTGCACTCACTGGCTGAGTGCCGGTCACGAAAAAACGACAAAAAAAAAAAAAAAAAATTGCCAGTTTCTTTTCCAGCAGCCCCTTCCTTTTTTTTTTTTTTTTTTTTTTTTTTTTTAATGACCGGTAAGGGGATCGCAACTCTTCACAGGGTGTGGTCTGCACCAGGCTCAGCCAGTGAGCTCACCGGCCCTCCTTATATAGGATCCGAACCCGGGTCCTCGGCACTACCAGCGCCGCACTCTCCCGAGTGAGCCACGGGGCTGGCGTAGCCCCTTCCCTTTTTAAAGTGTAAGCTCAGACTGCACACACCTTGTCTCTAGTTCCATTTCTGCATTTCTCTTTTACCAATCTTCATTCTATTTTTGCCTTTGCTGTTTTCCTCAAAACAAAATAAATGAAGGGTAGGTGGGAGGTTTTAGCGGCTTAACTAACCAGGAATTAAATTTTAGAGGAGTTAAGTTTTTTGATCATTAGCAGATGTTGGCATTTTTGTTTTATTCAGAAGATAAAGTCTTGAGTGGAATACCTTCCACTTTTATTTGGTAGTTCTTCCATACTCCTTTGCCTGCAACAATCTGAGGGTAAGAATTTTCCCCCTCCCCTTTTTTGGCTGATCATGTTTTCCACTATCAGTTAAAATTAAAAAACAAATCAACTTCTAACATAAAAGAAAACACCTGTTTGGCTTGGAGAACTTGGCTAGGGCAGTCTTTTTCCTGACATGCCAAAAGCGACCATCACAGGGCCCCTTTAAAAAAGTCTTTTTTTTTTTTTTTTTAATTTCATGTGAGCATTGGCAGAAACTCTGACAAGCAGTTCTTCATATTTTATTATGTTCTTGTCTGCAGAATCTCTGTCAGGCAAAAACCTTGTCAGCGGAAAACCTGTCGTAGGATCAGAGGAGACAAAAACAGGTGTCATACAGGCAGTCAAAACTGAAGGAAAAAAAAGATTAGGCTAAAGAGAGAGAGGCAGACAATTACATTAATGCCATTGCTTTTATCTTATAGATGTGTGTTATTATCTCGGGGTGCTGAGTGCGCAATTGCCTCAAAGAAAAGTAGACAGGAGACAAGGGGAAACTTGATAGTTATTAACTGAAGAGGCAGTGTGTCAAAGCTGGATGGGGTTCAAAGTTTTGCAAAGGAAAAAAAACTGCAGGCAGCAAGCAGCGGCTGTGTGGTTCTGCTTTCGGCTACAAAAACCTAGTAGCAATCTAACATTTTCTACTTGGAAACAGATCATAGAGAGAGGAATTAATGAAAGATTTCATGCGGAGGTTTTTGGGGTAACATTTATCCTATATGCATGCGACTGAATCACGCAACCATTTCTCTTATAAAATCTTGCCATGATGCGAGACATGGTGAGGCATGAAGACTGGCATTTGTCAGTTCAGCTGTGTTGTTTGGATATGTTTAAAACACCTATTATCAACACACTTTTAATTAAAAAAAAAGCTATTAAGAAGCCCTTTTACTAAGTGTGAACATCTGTACGTGCAAGCTGTAAATTAGGAGATCACATATGTGTGCCTCAGTCAGAGACTAAATGAATTTGGCAAGTGTGTTCTATTACTGTTTTTTAAATACAGTGAAATATCTAAAGGAAAAATTGTTACATTTTGAAATCTGTATTTGTTTTTTGATTGTGCCTGTTGGTACTGATTAATAGAACTTTTTTGGTTGGAAATTATGATCATTACCGTGATCAAATTAGTAATCAGAATTCAAAACACTAATCAATATCTCCCCTCTGTTTCTTTGTTTACATTATTTCAGGAGACTTTACTTTTTTCTGAAAGTTTGGGTTCCATTAAATATGTGTGATGGTATAAAACAGTTTCATTTTGCCAATGGCCTAAACCCTAAAAGATTTTTAGCCTTGTTGATAATTCATACATGTCAAACAGCCAATAATAGAGAATAGGATGGTAACTTTTAGGTTTCCTTATCCGCTCAATCATATGTTGATCATATTAGTGGAAAAGTCAGCAGGCATTACTCTAGTCCTTAACATTTTCTGCCCATGCATTTAAAATGTGGTTAGTTTTGGGCTGAGCCCGTGGCGCACTCGGGAGAGTGCGCGCTGGGAGCGCAGCGACGCTCCCGCCGCGGGTTCGGATCCTATATAGGCATGGCCGGTGCACTCACTGGCTGAGTGCCCGTCACGGAAAAGACAAAAAAAAAAAAAAAAAAATGTGGTTAGTTTTGACTCTTCCTAAGACAGCCCCCTTAACCCTTTTTTTTATGAGCAAATCTTTATATGGGGTCTTTTATCCCACCAGTCACCAGTGCAAAGCAATTTGAAACTTGATATATGATTAAGCAAATCCAGCAATCCAGAAGAAAACACACATCAGTGTCAAAAGTGTGTATGATAGCCCAGAGTTTTAAAGGATTACAGTGGGGAAGAAAAAAAAAAGATTGATTATAGATTTAGAATAAGATTTCAGGCTGACTTACTGGAGGAAGGAAGAAAAAAAAAACTTGTGACCCAAAGATGACTTTTTATTTTTTTTTAAAAAAAAGACAATACAATCATTTCTTTCCTACCAAATGCTTTTTATGTCATTGCTGTCGCTCAATTTTGAAATATTTTCTCACTACATCTGATAGATTTTAAAGCATATGTTTTATCAAATAATAAATATGCCTTGCATTTATGGTGTTGCCTTGGTGAAATTCTTATATAGCTATATGCTGCTTCAAGAAAATTAAGTCTTTAAGTCTAATAATGTGGGCGTGGGGTGATCATTCTCTTACAGAATTCATTTTTTGTTTGCTTAATGAAAGGACGTACACAGTTTGTTCAAGTAGCAAATTTCAGTAGTTACTTTTAAAATGGGATATGTTTTATAGTCAGCATACACTTAATTAATTGATATATAAATTGAATAAAGCCGGGTTCATGTAGCCAACTTTCAGCTAGCCTTGTGACTGGAGATTGGATAGAGCAGAAGCAGTAATAATAATAACAACCCCCAAACCTGGTTTCAGCAAGTAGATTCAGTTACCAAATTTCTTCCTAGATCTACTGTCAAGTTTGCAGATTAAATTTTCTCTTTTCCCCTTACCACCTTTGGTTGGAGTTGCTGCCAGACATATAAGGATGAGGAAGGAAGAGAATAAGTTAAATCAAGGACCTATTTAATCTACCAGCCAGGAGAGTGAGCTTCTGCACAACCAAGTGTTGACAGACTACTTTTATGTGTGCCTTAGTCAGACTTTAACGATTTCCAAAGTCTGTTTTGAAGACTTTATTATGCATAAGGCCACAGGGGAGAAATGCCAATCAGTTTGAAATATTAGCTATATAGTCTCAAGTGGAGCTCAAATTCTACCCTGGACTAATTGTGGGTGTTTGTATGTGTATATCCTTATACTCTGAAAGCTCTATGTCAACTGGGGTGATTAAAATCCCTAGGACAGTGGGGCTTATTGGAACTTTTGTCCCCCTTCCCTCCTTACAGTTTAGAATCACATTCATAGACTATGGGAATATTTATATACTATCCCTCATGAAGTAAAGGATAAAGAAAAAAAAATCAAAGGCCATTCACATAATATATATAAGATATAGTAATGTAATGAGTTTGTGGAGGCTTAGTGGAGTTTTTCATTTTAAAAATACTGACGCACTATTTAAGGAAAAAAAATAAACTCTTCTCACGTAAGGGCTGACAGTTTTTATCACCAGCTTCGGATCAACTTTTTCAGCTACATATCATTCCTTTTCTGCTTAAAAAAAATTCTAGAAGTAAGCCTTTTCTCTCCTTGGTATTAAATATCCTAATTAATTCAACCTTGACAGTTATGGTTAGAAAGTTGTGACTTAAATGGAACATGAGTTATTTTGTACTTAATTTGCTCCCAATTATATAGTTCTTTTCCCAAAAAGTAGTGAATAAAATGTGCAGATCTAAATATTACTTCACGTCATAAGAAATTTTTCTCTTAATCACAATCATTGCCCACCTTTGTGATCTCCTGATTCACTAAAAAGTTTTTAATATGTCATCATTGCCATTTATTAAGTTCTCCCCAAGTGCTAAGTCTTTTATTAGGATCTGGCCTGCAATCTACGGGTTGGTTAAGCCTTTGCTTTGAGCCCTGATGCTCTTGCCTAGTGAGAAAGCTGAGTCTTAAAATTGGAAAGTATTGATGTTGTAATGATTCCAAAGGGCCCCTTTACGATGAAATTCTAAATACGCAAAATCCCATTAAACCTGTAGAAGTTCATGGGCGAGCTACATTGAAATGACATATCATTATATTGGGTATAGTGTGCTTATTATAAAGTATAGTATAATTGGAAATTATTGGTCGTATTAGCAAGAATGAAGAGCCTCATAAATTCAAGGGTTATGTGCTGGACATTTGAGGTATTAACAATACTCTGTTTATAAGTAATCAAAACTTGAAAATCTGACCTCAGAAATTGCTCTAATAGAATCTTAAAATCTCGTCACTAACAACCTTATTTTAGAACTCTTAAAGTAATCATGGACATAATTCCATAAAAGCAGTCCCTAAAGACGTGATAAATGTTAATCTATTGGAAATTAAAACAGTATTCTAGGATCCATAGTTCATAAAAGCTGACCACTTGATGCTGTTATAATTTGGAATCCTAAAGGGAGTTAAGGAAAGAGACACAGAATTCTTGAAACAATCAGCCTTGCAATTTAAAGCTCACTTGGCATTCTCCCAAAATGAAAGAATAAAGCTTCTTTAATGTTTTTTTTTTTAACTCGTAAAATTGCTTCAAATTAGCATTTAAAAAATTTAAAATATCCAGGGCAAGACTGGAAATGAGCGAAATAACAGGTTTTCTTTTAGACCCTTTTCATACAAATTTTTAATTGTTTTATTCCTCAGAGTAGGTGGTTTTGAAAAATCATTCCACTTCTCACACTTCTTATTTTATTGACTGGCTGTTAGTTTCACTGCCGTGACTGAACAGCTATTAGATGGAATCCACTGGACATCAGAGCCTGAAATGAGCATATTCCTGTGGAAACCACCTATGTCACTTGAATTTGACTTCTAAAGAAAGTTATGTTTTAAAAAGGTTGTGGAAAACTAAGAACTATAAAGTATCATTGAGAGCCAATTTTCTAGGATCCGTGAAAAGCACTTTTATACTCTTACGTTAAGAAAAAAATATCTGAATATGTTCTTATTTCTGTGACCTTCACAGAAAGTATTGGGAGTGAAATATGTAGAGTTACAGGTTTACATTTTATTTTAATTTATTTGAAGGTTTGGGGAGTAATTCCTGTTATTTAAAGTGGAAATAAACAGTTATTCACATTTCATTGGATAATTGCAAGTTCTTTTATAACTACCCCTCACCCACCCCCAGCACTATTTTTGAAAACCGAAATTATATAAAATACATCACTTTGTTCAAGTTAGCAATATAGTTAAAAGCATATATTACCTTATATTTATTACATATTGTGCATTACCTTTCTTACTTATTTTACATTTGCATTACATATATTAATGAACCAGAAAACTTCTAGCTGTTGTCCTTATGATGATTCTGCTCCATACATCAGTGACTTTACTTCATCCAGACTAATATGTCATTTTTTGGGCCTTGTGGCTTAGCTACCACTTTCCTTTGAAAAACTGTAGATTCTATCAGTGTTTTTTGAAATTATATCCAGCCCTCAATTTTTCCTTTGTTTTATAGCCAGAAAATTACCAGTTTAAGCTTCTGTTTGTGGGATTTTAAAGAAATCCAGGTAAATTATGTTTCCTCAGTAACCTAATTCACAGTTTAAGAAGCTTAATACAAGCTTTTTTTTCTTTTTCTAACTAGTATCCTTATTGTGCAGTTAAAGACTTTGCTTTTTCCAGATGAAATTCAGCATAATAAAAAGAGGTTATTGGTTTGATTTTTTTTTTTCTTCAGGTCTTTTACAAAAGAAAAATAATCCTTTCATTGTAGATGCTATTCTTACAGCCTTATTGTGTGACTGTCCTCTGACCCCTTTCCAAGGTCTATGTTATACCTTTTTTTATAGCTATAGTACCATAAATCTAGCACATCAGTCACAAATCTAGAAGTCCGTGCTGCTATTGTGGACAATTTTCATAATGTCTGTGCATTATGATCCAGTCTGTATACCCTGATATAAAGATTGTTTTGTTTACCAGTACTAGACTTTCATCCTATTTTTACCTAGAAATTCATTGTAAGCTCCCAAATAATGCTTGAAGTGGTAGGAAAGGAAATAAATTTTGCAAATTTAAGTCAGAATTCCTGCCCAGCTAGCAGCCCCACTTCACCCCCTCAATTTCTGTAATTACCCACCCCCACCATTCTCTGGAGGGATGTAAAGAGCAAAAGAGAGGGTTGAGAAAGGGACATATGTGAAATTAAGAATTTGGTGGCACGTTGGAATCATATATTTACCTTTTCAGTGCAAATAGAGTAATAGCCTGTATTATGTACAGTTAACTATGTGTTTGTCCATTCATCAATATGATTACTGAACACACTTGAGTTTATGTTTCAGATATGGATGCTGCTTAAAATCAGGTTCTTTAAATAAAAACAGGCACATAAGTGACTCCAGTAAATGGGCAGAATGTGGTTGGAACATTCATGATTGGTATACATAAGCAACGTCCTTGTTGAAAATGTTTGCTTTTAGATGCGGGGACCTCTCCAGGCTTAACGGAAAAAGAAAATAGCACTTGAATTGAAGCTGGAAAGAAAGGGTTAATCAAAAGTGTTAATAAGAAAGAGGAAAGGCACTTAAAGAACAGCATTGAAAATAAAAATTTTGAAAATGTAGCTTTGTAGATGGAACTCTGTCTCTCTAGCTTCATCTTCTGCTCCTCTCTCTTGTTCATGTCCTAGTGGAATTGACTTTGCTTGGAATACCCCACGCCCACCCCCAATTAAATTATATAATATTCTCGTGTCACATATGGAGTTTGTAGTTTTGTGAGTTAATGTGTATTTTTAAAAAGTCTGTTTTCCTCACTAGTGTATTAACCTCAAGTGGTCCTGAATCATGTTTGTTCTTTTCTTTGCTAAATCTCTAAAACTTAGCATAGGGCCTGGAAAAATCCATTTAGTGACCAAATATTAAAGTGCTAGGAATCTTTGAAAGTTTGTGGGTAGTTCACTTTGGTTGGAACAGAGGCCTCATATTAGAGAGTTATTAGGCTGGAAAGTAAATCAGTCTGTCCAAGGTCTTCTGACCCAGGTTAAGGATTTTCTGTGTGTGCATGCGTGTGGGGAAAGTTGGGGGTGAAGAGTGGGGTGTAACACTGGAAACTTTTGAGCAGAGGAGAAGCATATTTTAGGTAGTATTTTGAGAGGACTGACTTAGTTTTATTTAGGCTGTAGTAAATAAAACTTCATAGGATGTATGAGAGTCTAAAATCTCCTTTAGAATGGTAGAAGTTACAACAGAAAGAAGGGATTGGTCCAGGAAAAACCGTTATGGCAAAGTTTACAGGTACTAATGAGTTCCAGTAAATGAGATTAGATAAGGGAGAAAGGGCAAGTAGTCAGAGATCATTTTGAATGTTCTTTTTAGATAATGTTAAGTGAGAAAAACAATCCCAAGAAGATAGAAACTTGTATCTATAGTATGACCATAACTATATAAAATTATGCATTGAAAAAAATAGATGCAAATACATCAATATGTGAAAAGTCATTGCCTTTGGGTGGTGGGATTATGGATATTGTCTTTTTTATTTTTCTTTTAAAAAAAATTATTATATTTTTTCAATGAGCACCTATGAGAAAATAACACATGCACAAAAAAATCTGATTTCAAGCATTTTGGCCTAGTTTCCTAGTCCTCCTTTTCACAGCAATAGGGGTCAAGTATTTGTTTGGAATTGAAGACATGGAACTTAGGAAGAGCTAAATTTATAGGTTTAGGGATCACCTGCATAATACAGGAGTAGTTGGATTCCCAGAGGCAGATTATCACAGAAGGGCAGTTGGAGAAGCAGCTTTTCTGGAAACCTAATGTTTCTTCTGTATTTCAGTTGATTTTCCCTCCAAACGTCCCAAATTAGAAAATCTCAATCATTTTGTAACCCTGCTTTATTCTTACTCAAAGCACCTATTTGTTTCTTTCTACTTCTTAACTTGATCTTGATTTTGTGCTCCCTTTTCTTTCTCTTTGAATTAAAGTAGTGGTCTTCAAGCCACTGGCTTGCCTAAAAGAATTTTGAAAACTAAGAACTATCCTCACATTTTCATATGCTAAGTAATTTTCCAGTGTCATACAGCAAGTAGATGGCAGAGCTAGGATTTGAATCCCTGGATTCTGGCCCTAAAGAGTCTGTCCTTCATCTGGAAGACAACAATCACCTTTTTAAGCACTGGAAACTTTAAATTGTTGCTTTAAATCATTATTTTTTAACCTTAACTTTTATTTCCAATTCTCATCCCCCAAATAACTTTACTGTAAATGTTCACTGGAGAGTCTTTTATCATTCAGTTTATCATACATGTCTACAATGAAAATTTAAAAATAATATATCTATAAATGGAAATTTTATTTTTAAATTTGTCATCACATCACAATGAATAAAATTAGAACAATATAAATATTACAAATTTTTATAAGTTATTAAATATAAAGTGGATTTTTGTTAGAAATGCATCCGTCAGTGAAATGGACGGGTATTTTTTCTTCCCAGATTAGTTCATGTATCCATAGATGAATAGTACTTACTGTAAGAAAAAGGTACACTATCAGTTCTATTCCCAGTTTTCATTTTTACTGATGTAACTGCTGAGACATGTGTTCACATGAGTAGGTGAGACTAGGAGCTTTGTTATCACATTGTCAATCAGTTCATAGAAGTCCTTTCAGTTTATATAACAAAAATTGCACAGTGCTTGATTAGTTAGATGAAAGTAAAGAAAAGGTAATCACCCTCCTTTTTACCTACATATTGTTATAATCATTCACTTTCTCAATTTCTGGAAAAAGGCATTAACAAGATATGTCAAATGACTATTTGTAAATTTAAATGTTAGTCTTTCATTTAGGGGCATCCTGTTTATTCCAGTATAGACAGAAAAGATTTAGAAAATAAAAATACTGTATTAGTTATTAATTCAAATAACTTCGGCAATATTTTTTAGTGAAATGCTTTTATCTTATTGCTGCAGCTTTAGCTGTCTTAATTGATGAAAATTTCCACCTTGTAGCAAAGTCAGTGCTCATGGTCAAATTGGGCTGACAAATCAGACTTTAATTTTCATTAGAAAAAGTTGAATACAATTTCAGTTCAAGTAAATGTATTAATATGTATTTCAAGAAAAATTATAAAAACACATCAATAAATTATGGAGTGCATCTTCTATGATAGATTACTCAAATAGTCCAGAATAAAATGTTCTAATAAAATTTTTTCAGTTTATAATGTAAATGTTATTTCTCATTACTTAATTAGTAATGATGTAGTATAATGTATAACTTAAATAAGTTATTTACAAAGTGAGGAGTATGTTAGAAGTCATGGTATTACTTTGATAAATGTTGGTTCCATGTGTATATCACAATCTAGTGTTGGACTTTAGGAACAAATTAGATAAGAGTCATGTATAAAAACATTTATTAATTGCTAGATCTCCTAGTCAAACTATTTTTATATGCTTAATGAAAGAGGAAGTTATATACTGCTAAAAACTAAGTGCTTTGGCATTTGGATTATAATTTATTTATTTTTATTAACAGAATGTAGAAAATATTCAAAATTTTATAAGATGAAAATGATGATTAATAATAACTGAAATAAATATTTTGATGGTATTTGATTAAGTAGGTTGTAATTACCATATTAAATGATAAACATCATTTCTGAAAGAAATCATGTAAAATTTCTATCTATAGGTTTCATCCAGTGAATCTTAAGAATGTTGTAGGTCCAGGAAAATATTCAAACTGAATTTTAAAGAGTGGGCATCACTTACATGTGCTTAGGGGCTTTTCTTCTCAAGTGATGACACTTCCTAGGGATGAGTGAATATTGAGAATAGTTGAAAATAATTGCTTACCTTTGGATATGTGGGGGGTGGGGGGAGGTCGTTTTCATTACTGGAAACTTTTGCTTTGCTCCCACAGGATGCTTTCTAAAGAGTGATTCATTATTAAAGTAGACATGCAAGAGGCCAGTTCATTACCATTGCCCCATTTTACATTGTCTGAATTCTGATCATTCCGACACAGGCCCAAATATCAGCGTCTAGCTACACTTTACTAATCTATGTATAGTCAGAGAAAGAGGAGACTTTATTAATCATTAAAGGAGCCTTTCCAAAAGCAATTTGGATGTGAATTATTTTGGCACCCAGGAGAGTATTACACCCTGGGCCAGCGCACCATATAAGATTAGTCAGGGTATATAACTTTATTTTGTAAAGAAGGAAGGGTACAGTTTTCAAAGGAGAGATAGGAATAGATAATCCACATGTGCATGCAGGCCTGTTCTTGGGTAGATCAATTTTAGAGTAAATATAGAATTGCAGGATCTGGAAATTGAGTCTCTTTGTCTGCATACCTCTTAAAAGGCCTTTTCATAGTTCAGATTTAGGCATATCATAGAAGTCCACTGAGGTAAGGCATCTCCCAGTAGAGTAATACAAAAATTTCCTATTCTCTTCACTTGGTTCTAAGCCATAACTGCCCCCTAACTGTGTCTTTGTGATTTTCTTTGTGGCCTGTGGATGGGGGCATATGTATCAGAATTACCTGTGGCAGTTTTTCAAACTTAACACCACCCTAATTCTTCTGGGCTCTTCTATGTTAGGGGGCTGACACTCTGTGGCTGAGGTTCATTCAGCATCTTTGTCAGCCACTGTTACTGCTAGACATGCTTCATGTCTCCAGGCTGACAACTATGCTTTAATAAAACTTCTACATTCTCATCAGAGTTTTATATCTAAAACTAAAAATTATTTTTATAATATAAAATGCTTAATATTTTCTATATTCTGTTAATAAGAAATAAAATTATAAGCTCCCCATAGGTCTTTGCCTTTAGAATTAAAGCACCTTACAGTCTGCCCATCTGATCTTTTTGGACTTATCTCCAACTACTTTGGCTCAAGTGTCACACATTCTTTCGATATTCAGTTCTCTTGTACACACCCGTTAGTTCAGTGGTTTTGAGAGTATGGTCCCTGGCCAGCAGCATCAGCATCGTCTGGGGACTTATAAGAAAGGTAGATTCTTGGTCTCCATCCCATACCCACTGAATCAAAAACTCTGGGGGATTTGGCCCAGCCATCTGTGTTTTACCAGGCCCTCCAGGTAATTCTGATAAACACAATGATTGAGAACCACTGCCTTGGTTCCATCTACCTACATTGCTCTCCTTCTGTCTCACCTGCTGACTTCCTAGTTATCCTATAAGACCATGTCTTCCTGGCAGAGTTCCCCTCTCTTTTGTGTCCCAAGGTACTTTATCAAATCTCTTTTACAGCATTTATTATTGCCTTCATCTGTCCACCTTTGAAGGTGGAGGCCACAACATAAATTACTTTTGCATCTGCATATAGCACCTACCTCAATGATAAGTTAATAAGTGCTGGTGAATAAATGAATGTATGCATGAATGAAGGAGGAGAGCATTTTAGGAGGAGTGCTGATCAATAAGGTCAACTGCTATGGAGAGATCATGGAGAATAATGAAGGAAAAAAGCTATTGGATTTTATAGTAAGGCAGGTGTTGGTGATCTTTGAAATGCTTGCTTCAGCAGAGTGATGGGCAAGAAGCCCAGATTGCTGGGAGTTAGAGATTTCCAACATGATGAGGACTTGCAGTTTCTTATTGACTGTTTATCTGAACATGTGGTAAAAACAGAATTTTCTTTGGTGCAGTTGCTAAGTGACCTTAGGCCAATTACCTAACCTCATTGAGCCTGTGATCTCGGAATAGGTGATAATAGTAATACTGTATATGTGTGTGTGTGTGTGTGTGTATGTTTTAAATTAAAGGATTAAATGAGATAATTGTGAGTTTCTAGAATGATGCCTGACATATAGTTGGTACTTAGATGGTCATTTCCTTTACTGCCTGCACCCACACCATTATTTTTCTTAATTAATGCTGTTGAAGACCTCCATGACCCTTTGTACATTTGTATAAGGTATGAAATGGTTTAGGGTACCCCTCATTCCAGTCATTGCAGGAACTATGAATTGCATTTGGCCTGGAACTAGCATACCTTTAGTTGAACCACCCCAAAAGGTCTTTTTTTAGTTTCAAGTTATAGAATGCTACTTTAAGCGGGGGGGGGGGCGGGGGGGGGATTTTGTGGCCTCATGTAACTGAAAATTCCAGGGATAGTACCAGCCTCAAGCACTGCCAAATCTTCTGGCTCAAACAATATTATTAGCGCTTGGTTTTTTTCAAAACGTCTTGCAGCCCATCTAGTCCGTATGATTCATGTTCTCAAGCATATATACTAGCTACAAATTTGAAGGAAAGAGAAGAAATTCGCAGTAGTTCTAACTAAAATCGTGGATTCTATCTCACTGTCCAGACTTAGGTCACTTGCCTGTTCTTATACCAGTTGCTGTGGTCAGGGGGTGGGATATACTGGTATCCAGGCCTGGTTAACATTTCAATTCTATGAAATACTCAGTAGAGCGTACGTGAGGTGTGGTTCCCAGAGGAAAATTCTGTTTCCATTATCAAAGTGAAGGAGATCTATTCACAAAGCAGGCAAAACAATTGACATCATCTTACTGTATAGCAAAGAGCCTTTCAAACTATACTTCTGGGGTCCATCCCACTGTGTTACTCTCTTCTTCTCTTCAACTTGGTTAAGTAACAAATGATTGGAAGTTCTCTAATTCATGCTCACTCCAGCTTCACTGAGAGCAGCTTCACTTTTATATATTTTGTATACCCAAATTCTGGTTAAGATTTCATCTGAAAATGGAATCTTGGCAATATAGGACAATTTAGTAAATGGTTAGGCCCATAAAATATTCAAGTAGGTGATACCTTTTCCCACTCCCATCTTCATGAATAAGTTCTTGCCCTATCTTTTCCTCATCCCTAGTAATTAATATGTTCTGATTCATATTCCTGGCCCTGTAAGATCTGGATCTGAATCCTCTACAGTCAGACATAAGAAGATCATGAAATTAGGCAGAAGTCCAGTTCTCAGCTTATTGATACCATGACACTTAAAAAATAATCACTTACCCTTTGTTTCACCAAGGATACGTCCCTAAAAGTTACAGCTTGGTCACTCAGTATGATCTGGCAATTATAAAGCAGAAAATTTTGATACATTCAAGAAATTTGGCATTTCATGATCTTTGATCAGTTTATGCTGAAATTTGTAATTGACATCTGCAAGCTGGGCAGTTTAATATATTTCAAGCCTTTATCCATATGGCTCATCTCCTAGGTAACTGCTGCCTAAACTATGCTCTGACAGCTTTTTCATTATCTGCTATTGGTTTTCTTTAAATATCTGACCAATCTTTTCATCCTCCATATCAGGGCCTGTTTGTGTAAGTAAAGTTTTACTGGAACACAGACATGCCTATTTAAGTCTTATCTGTGTAAGATGGCTACTCTTCTAATATAATAGAGGTGAATAGTTGTGAAAGAAAATGTATGGCCCACAAACCTAAAATATTTACTCTCTTGCCTTTATAGAGTAAGTTGTTGACCCTTGCTGTATATTTATATGGTTTATAACAGTATTCCTACTTCTTAATACATGGCATACTTATGAAGAAGAATCAGGTAATGTTCTTAAAATATTCTGACTCTTTGGTGTTCTAAAAAGCATAAATTGGGGAAAATATTTTTGCCTTACCTGTTCTACCTGTGCTCTTTCAATTCTCTGAACAACTTCTCTCTTTTTTCTGCCTCAACAGTTAAGTCCTCTTTGTCCTTTAAAACCATTAGCCTTTTTTAATGAGTGGCATGGACGGGGGTTAGTTTCCACCCAGCTCTTGAACACTTTTGCACACACACCTGCATATACTTAATGTAGAGGTACATAGTGTCAAACACACGCATAAAAACCAGGATTTGGTGTCATTTTATTTCCCCTCTATTGAATCCTCTGTTTCATATTTGTTGTGCTCCTAGCAGTGTATTTTGCAAGGAAGAGTTTGATAGGGTCCAGGAGGGTTGATGGAGGAACATGTAGGAAGAGCAGATTTCCCCTGATCTGGTCACTGGATTCCATAAGCAAATCAGCTACTCATTAGAAGTCTACATAGTTAAACTGTACTTGAAGAGGAACAGGGATAATAATACCCCATTCTTGCTTTTTTGCAGTCTAAAAGCCCTGTGGAGTGAGAGAAGACTTCAGTCCCTTGGCTTGTGAATCCCTTATCTTTCCCAAACGTTAAATTAATTTTTAAGGCTATTTATTCAAAGTTGACTTAACCACTAGAATAGGAAAGATCAGACAAATCAGCTGCAAGAAATGAAGTATGAGGAAACTCAAACTCTTTGACAAAGTATTCCTGGGAGTAAATGTGTTGAATGAAGCCAGCGGGTAAATGATAAGGGCCTTTACACTGTGGATGCAAGAAAGCAATTTATCAAGAGTACAGGAACTCTCTAGTGACCACAAGTCAGGAGGAAACGAGAGTGAAGGGGGAGCCCTGAAAAAATACATTTTAAGTGCTAAAAAACCCGTGTGCGTGCACTTTTAAATACCTCCATTATTATGCAGAAATACTAGTATATTAAAATAGGAGTTGCTCAGAGTGCATGTGCTGTAGCCCATATTGTTACAGGATAAGGTGTTAGGAAAAGCAGTTGAGAAAGGCCATGTAGTAGTTTAGAATTTGCAGAAACCTCTCAGGTGTAGTTAAGATTTGAGCCTAGTTGTTGTCTGATAACCATTTACCTGACTCATGAGGTTAGATGACCGTCTTTCAGGCTTACGTGTTTATCTTTTTTAATCTCTAAAACGGCATGTGGTGTATACTTCTGTGTTAATTGTGATGCCTTTTGTGTTCTCTTCAGTTCAAAATGCCTCTCATTCATTATCTCATTAATCTTTGCAGCATCTCTTTAAGCCCTGTAGATGAGACAATGTTATTTTAATTGTTCACTTTAGATAAACTGAGGCAAAATGTAATTATGTTATCAGCAGTAAGGTTCCCAATAACTCAGTTATGGATGGGAACTAGAATTTATGACCTTATCTTGCCTTTTCATTCTAGGGAAGAGATATCATTTCTTAAGTCTGAGGAGAAAAAGAGCACAATTGTTGAAATATTAGTTTCATTAAAAGTATAAGGGTACTTCAAAAAGTTCATGGAAAAGTGGAATTAAAAGATGATATGAATCTTTTCATGAACTTTTTGAAGACCCCTCATATTTACCCTAAGAATAGTCATCCTTAGTTTTCTCTTCTGAGATAATACAGTTAGCTGAAACATACAGAAATTCCCAAAGTTTGATTTTAGTCATTTGTTTCAATTTTCACATTGGAGACTCTTGTCAGAGCTATTGACAAAGTGACTAAATTATGACATGACTCTTTTTTTTGCTAAATAACTTTCAGGCAATGTTCCAGTGAACACAAAACTATCAAAGTTTTCAAATAATCCCCGTTAGCTAATTTAACTTGAGTTAAATTACTAGTCCTTCACACAGAGGTCAGTTTTCTTTGTTCCCTTTAAATTAGGTTTTTTGCCCCTTTAATCTTAACACACTCCTCCTCCTCCTCCTTAAACCATTCTGGTATTATAGGGGGTAAATCTTATTCGAAAAAGTGATATTGGTTGAGGCTTCTCTTATGGCATGAGATAGAAATTGGTTTCTTTCTTTCTTTCTTTTTTAAAAATTTATTTGCTTGGGGAAGGAGGAACACCATGGTAATTAGAGTTGAGCCTTAGTTCAATTAACAAATTAATTAGTCAGGTTTTTAGAGCAAACCACAGTCATTTAAAAATATCCTCAGTGACTGTCTTTCTGAAATTTGAATGTGTTTTTTATTTGCTGTCGTCTGCAATTTATAAACACACAGAATAAAAAAGGGCAAAACAGGGAGGTGAGGGAAAGAGAACTATTTACATTGCAAAATCTGCATAAACGTCTATGGTTATCCATCTGTACAAGTAGAGCCCTGATAACTTCCAGTAATGTTTCTCATTTCTCTGTCTCTCTTCTTTATCTCTTTATTTCCTCCCATCCCCTTACCCCCCATCTCCGGAATACTGGTGGGACCACCACAGCCTTGGATAAGCTCAGCACACAGCATCTGTACCACCCCACCCAAGTGGAGATTGTGCAGTCCAATGTGGTGTTCGACATCAGCAGCCTGATGCTCTACGGGACGCAAGCAGTTCCTGTGCGGCTAAAGATCCTGCTGGACCGGCTCTTCAGTGTCTTGAAACAGGAGGAAGTGCTACACATACTGCATGGCCTGGGCTGGACTCTGCGGGACTACGTGCGGGGATACATCCTTCAGGTAGGGGGAGGACTTGGATGCCGGTGTCTGGGGGCAGCTCCAGGAGGGGGTTGGGTGAGAGCACTTGACATGCCTGGTCTCCATCCTCCCCTCACGGGTCCAGGCATGCACACCTTCCTCTGGTTAAAATAGTCATTTCAGCGGGCTTGCCAGGGAATTGGAAAGGAGAGTTATCCCAGCAGGCTACCCTTGGGCCTCAGTGATATGTATTAGACGGGAAAAAGTGGCCTGTTGACTAGTGTTACTTTGTTTGCAGCGTTTTTGATTCAACTCTCTCTCCCTTACAACATGGGCTTTCTGCTTCTCAAAGAAGTTTCTCTGTGGCCCTATTAAAAGGAAGGGCTCTTTGAGGTGGGTAACAGGTGTGTGAAAATCTGAGATTATGCTTCATCTGGGTTTATTGGGTTTTTTGTAGGTATGGTGTTTTCTTGGTTGTCTGTGTACTCTTACTATTTATTGTTTCTTTATACAAATCAAAGAAAGAGCTATAACCTGTATTAAAATCCCTGCTTTTATAACCAGTAAACCCTCACATCATAGCCTTCAGAGTTCTACATCCTGAAACATGCACACATGGTTACCGATTTGGCCTTCACAGTACCTGTTCTTCCAGCCTTGAGCCCCTCTTTTGTATTAGTGGCACCTCCAGCCTCCACCTACCCCATTCCTCACCCCCCATCTTTCTTCATTTTTTTAAGTTTTACCATATATCATGAGTCATTTTGCACTGTATGCTTTGCCTCTGAAATGTTTTTATGGCCATCTGTTTTCCTACAACCCTTAAGGGGGTATATGTTGACAGTAGCATTTTGAGAGATCCCAGGATCCAAAAAGACTACACTGGATGATGAAGAAGTACCACTTTCTTCTGAAGGAGATCTCAAATTGAGAAAGTAGAATCTATGCGGCGCTGGGAGCGCTGCGACGCTCCCGCCGCGGGTTTGGATCCTATATAGGAATGGCCGGTGCACTCACTGGCTGAGTACCGGTCACGAAAAAAAGACAAAAAAAAAAAAAAAAAAAGAAGCTAAAGTGATTTTTGAAATTTCCTATGGGGATAATACTAGGAGAATTGATCCCTCCAAAAAAAGTTGGTTTTGGCTATGCCATCCTTGTACAGCCCTCGAGATATTTCCCAATATGAGCCACCCTGTGTTATATGCAAGGCCTTGGCTGTCAGCTTGATATGTGATGAGCGGGGAGCCTCATGTTTCCCCCTCGCTTTAACCTGGCATCAAAATACACAAATTCCTGTCATTCTCTTGTGTGGTACCTCCAGGTGTTAACCAGGACAGCAGAGCAGTGGAGGGATGGTGAGTAAAGCAGAAAAAGATAGCAGAGGTGGAATAACCTGTCTGTTCCCAATGCAGAATCGTTTCTTAGTTTACTGAGAATTTCAACTTGGAAGAAATTTGGGCCTCAGAAGATGAGATGATGGAGATAATAATAATAATTATTATATATTACATTTTTAGTTTATAGAGCATGTTCACAAGCATTATCTCATTTGCGTCAGGATGGGGACATTTCAGTGGGGTAAGTGGGAGGATAAGTCATGGGTGGTCAGGGGACAGACAGGAAGGGGCACAAGGTCCAGGAGGAAGGTACCAGGAAAAATAAAGCATGGAACCAGTTTCATAATCCCTGTTTATGCTGGTCCTGAGACACATATAGTGCCACATCCTTCTGCGTTAGCTTCCACAATGTGATTAATAATGTCTACTGGATGGATTTTACCTACATGAAAGAACAAACCTTTTACAGGTGATTGAATGGAACTGTTAGCTTGGCTAAGCATGCTTTCCTTTATTAAAAACGTATAAGTATTTTGCCCAATCTGGTACCATCTTTATTTCCTCCACTGTGATTCTTCTATCATCAGTGTTGAATTTCAGTTCCACATGTATTTTTGCCTAAGATTGTGGAGCATATGCATTGTGCCTTTCTGTCCAAACAAATAGGTATGTGCATGCCTGTGCTGATTTGCCATCTTGACAACCCAGCTCACTATAGCATTTTTATAGCTGTACATACAGAACCTGCATGTTTTTTATTTTACTTGAAATAATTATCTAGGTGTTCATTTTCCCACAGAATTTCAACATATCTCCAAGGCAAGTGTAGAAAATGTACTCCTTTAAAATGTACTCCATATTTCTTATTTGTATAAGGGTCCAGGATTTAAAGATACAAAATTATAAGAGAAATAAACTATGAGAGGAAAAGTCAGCAAAACCCACAAACTAAAATTTATTTGGGGGTGAAATATAGCATATAAAGAACATTGTCAATTACTATGATACTTAAATTATGATTAATATTCATTTATCTAATAGATTTTCACAGTCTCAAATTTAATGTTTCTTCATTCAGAGTCTAGAATTGACATTTTGAGAAAATCGTAGATGATTTTTACATTAGAAGTACTCTAGGTTTAGTTTCGGTCTTGTTTTATTGACAGAATGGATGTAATATAGATTTTATTTAAATGATGCTTTTTGTCATTCCTCTTTACAAGGAACTTTATCATTTCTTTTTGTAAAAATGCATTTGTTCCTCCTTGTGAAAAAAGGTCTTGGTTTAGAAAAAAAGCAAAAGGTTGCAAGACACAAAACTTATCACTTATATAGTGAGAAAGTGTTCATTTTGTTAAAACACACACACAAGAGCTAGACTATAAAAGTGAACCCTTCTAAAGCAATATTATTTGATTATTTGCCAATGTTTTAAAAATTATATGTAATAATGATAAGGTATGCACAGATGACTTTGAATATAATTATGTATAGCATTTTTGTAGAAGTAGACTTAGAAAATATTCATCCAAAGGCTGTGGAACCCTATAATGCACTATTAGTGTGCAAGTCATTTTATCCGGCTAAAACTCAATTGTCTTGTAGCCCTCAAGGCATCAATTTTAGCATTATTGCTCTCAACAACAGAATATTGAATATTATGTCAGTTGAAGGAGAATAATTATCAAGGCAAATTAGGGTGGCTGTTAGTCTTACCACATATTGACTTGGTTAGCAGTTGGTTATAGATTGTGTAACTAGGCAAATGAAGATGTACAGTAAGTTGAACTGGTCAAGCCAGGATATTAATTTAACTCTCTTTGGGGCCAAACCTGCATCCCTCATGTGTACACAGCTACTCTTGGCTTCAGAGATGCTTTTGAATGTGGAAGAATAGCAGATGTGATTTTGAATTTTGGGATGTGGGAGGAAAGGGGGAACAGGCCATTCCAAACTGTCATTGGAAAATATATATGAAAAAGTTCTTAAGGAAAAAAGGAAGATGATAGTGATGTCACAGATTCATTTAAAAGACTTGCATATCTGTTAAGGATCCTTTACTTTTTTGATAAAAATTACTTTTCACTTATGTGATTATTTATGTAATTCATAAGCTAGCCAGTTGGGTGTAAAATGCATAGCATAACTTGGACTATAATTATTTAAGAATTCAGGTACTATCTCAAAGGTAAAAAAACTCAGTGTTCTTCTGTGCACTTATTAAAATATTCATTCAGAAAGTATAGAAAAAGCGAGGTAAATTTTAAGCATTTTCCCCCAAAAAACCCACAAAAATGGGAATATGCAATTAGGTGCTAAAATCTAAATATAAAGGAGCATCTCGTGTTTTTTTCTGCTACTAAGGAATAATTCTTTTTTCAGGTCTGTATCTCATGGTACATTTATTGACAATGAATAAAAGCAGTGTACCGCTCTTTTGCCTTTTCCCCATTTTCTCTTTGTCTTTGACCTAGGATATAAAAATATAGGTGATTTTCATTGTTGAATTTAGTCATTTAAAAATCAAGTTTTCACACAGTCTCTTTCCAGTTTGAATGTGTAACTGGCTTGCCTGGGCTGATACACCAGCCTGTGGAAATCTCCGTGTTTGTAGGTGGGTCCTGCTGTAATGCAGAGAACCAGTTTAGACATCCTGAATAATTAGCTGATGTGTCAGCAGCCTCCTGAGAAGGGGTAGTAATGCTCATCTCAAGTCACCTGTTTCTTAATAGAACAATCAACAATTTAGAAGAGCATTTCTCAGCATTTCCAACTTTAGATTTGGGAGGAACTACACACTGGATCCTTCTCTTAGAGCTTTATGATACACATTAGCACAATACAGGCTCTGAGAAGTTCTGGAATAAGTGGACTGTGAGAATAGGTAAGTAACATTCACCAACCTTTGTCACTTCATAACCTTTTCCTGTGAAGTTCATCAGAAGTGTTCAGTCCCTGAACACACTCAGCTCTATCTCAACATGGGTATTTATATGTAAGATTTCTTCTGCCTGGAATACCCTACTCCTTTCTCTACATGGGTAATTTCTTATTCTTTAGGTATCAGCCAAAATTCCACTTTTTTGCAGAGGATGAGCTTAACCAGTGTAGGTCTTTTTTGAAGTGGCTCTCTCTCAGGACTGTTTCCTTCAAGTTCCTATCACAGTTTAAAATCAATCATTTAATTAAGTCAGCTGTTTTTCCTGGCTTCCTTACTAGGGAACACCACCAATGCAGGGCACTCAGTAATATTTGTTAAGTGAATGGATAAAGAAGCCTGCTTAACTTGGTATAGCTTGATGTTTTGCCATGGAACTCATGGAATATCCATTAACTTCCGTTGGTCAAAGGGCCCTTAGTCTTTCTTCAGGCTTCCTAGGGACTGATTGCTGAAGCAGCAGCTGGGTTGTAGAGGGCAGTAAAAAGAAAAACAAAGCCTCCCCATGCCCCCATTCTTTGTGTAGAATAAGTGTTCTGTGGTATCCACTGGTAGAAAACGTCAGTGTTATGCAAACACTTGTATTTAAACAGCTCTTTGCAGAACAAGTTCACATAAGTTAGCTCTTTGAATATTCTTAGACTATCCTCTTATAGACATTGCTAGTGAAATAACATTCAGTATAGTTGAGGCTCAAAGAGGTTAAATGACTGTCCCATGATTACAGAAGCTGTTAATTGGCACAGTTGATTCACTCACTGTAAGCTTCCTGAAGATAACAACCACATAACCCTCATTCACCACTGTAACCCACCTCCTAGCACCCAGCCTCGTACATAATAGTGTGTATTAGATACTAGAAGGAGGAAATTTTGAAATCTGATTTGAATTCGGGTTTCTGACTCTATTGGCAATGTTTGGGATGTTTGTTTTTGTTTTTTAAAGACTACCAAGCCATCTTTGCAGAGTATAATATGTGAGAGTCTTATAGATTGGGCCTGAGAGTCTTGAACTGACAGACTAACTTAAGATCTCTCTTGTATTCAGTGGTAGATCACTATGTCTCACCTTAGACAAAATTAGGTGAAATTGGCTCCTCTTCTGTCTTCCTTTCCTGGCTATTTCCTGATATTCCACTTTGTTTCAGGTTATCTTTGCCCCTGTTCTCTTTCATTTCCCTGACTAAAACTTGTTCTCCTGATCTGATATTTATCATTAATGCTTCATTGTAAATTCTGGTCTTTGACTTGCCTTTCCAAGGATGCATGCTTTTAGTAGTTGAATGTAAAAATAAAGGTTTTGTACCTAGTTAATAAGGTTTCAGCTATATCATGCACAGGGGGTGGAATAGAGGTGAAGTAACTTTTCTGGGTCTATAAAAGTATATAGCACGTTGGATAGTAAAAGAGCACTGGATATTGAGTTACAAGATTGAGTTAAAATCCCAGTTCTGCCACTTACTATGTTAGTATGGAAAACTTTGCTGTCTCTGCCATAGATTCTTCGTCTTTAAATTAAAGTAACCACTTATATCTCTCTTGCCCTTGAGTGACTAAAAATATGAAATAATGAAAAGTATGTTGTGAACTTTTACTCAATAAATTGGTATTTTTCACATACATCTAAGTATAAAGTTAAATCTGACCAATTATAGCAGGGAAATATTAGATACCAAACACGTTACTCTACAGATGTCAAATGCTTAGAAAAAGATAGGAAATACATTTTCGGCTTTAGTGAATACCGATAAGGTAAGTCCTAGTTGTTTTAGTAAGTAAACCCTGAAATACTAGTGGCCTAACATAGCAGGAGTTTGTTTTCCCACTCAGCAAGCCGAGGTGGCATTCCTGGCTGGTGAATGCTTTCCTTCCAGAGGCGACTCAAGGAGAGGTAATTTAGGGCCACTGCCATTTTATGGCTCTGCCATTATCTAGGGGCATAGATTCCTCATCCAGGTGGCAGCCCTGAGACAGTGTGAAGGTCCTGTATGGGGTGTTTTCATAGGTCAGAACTGGAGGTAGAGTGGAGCACTTCTTCTCACATGTCACTGATCAGAATTTCCGTCTAAATGGGACCTTGTGACTGCAAGGATCTAGGACATGTGGGCTGGGCAGCCATCCCAGCTGTACCTCTGCATCTTGGAAGATGAGCACAGGTCTGTGCTCCACTCAGATGTGGTGGAATCACCATCATAATACCTTCCTTTCATACATTTGGATCAGGAAAGCTTAATGCAGAAGGGTCTGAAGTAAAGGCAGGTTCATAGGTTTGAATCCTGGTGCCAGTTCTCACTAGATGTGTGAAATGAGGCTCATACCTTTATTTACCTCAGTTCCCTCACCTGTAAAACAGGCATAATAATAGTACCTCATAGCTTTATTGTGAAGATAAAATAAGATGAGGTACAGAAAGCATTTAGTAATGCCACTTGCTAAGTATCCAGCCAATGTGAACTAAAAATAGGATGAAAATGATAATGACTATTGTCAACCTGGTCATTTTAGACCTGTATTTATAAAGTAGCCATAAATCCTGGGTTTCTGTATTTTGCTGTGCCTCTTAGAGCAGAGTGCCTTTCCAATTAGGGAAAATTGTAGCTTTTAATTAATTATAAATAAATAATACATACATATATACACAAACATGTATATATGTATGTACATATGAACATACTTGAATACAAATAAGAGACAGGAAAGTTTAGTAATTAAGTCTTTGGAGTGGGACAGACTTGAGTGTGATCTTGGTTTCACCTTTTGATGGCTCTGTTACCTAAGAGAGATAACTTAACATATTTGACCATTAGTTTCATCTATAAAAGTTAAATGAAATGATATTTATAAAGCATTTAGTGCAGTAACTAGCCCATAGCACTCTTATTAATATTTACCATTACTACATTGTGAATGTGTGCTTTTGCACATTTGCAATTTTTTAATGTAGTGATTTATTCTGTATATGGCACTATCATTTTTATCACCTTTGCATTTCCCTATTTCATCAACTTTTCCATTACCTTTCTAAGTTCCTGGTACAGAATGAATGAGTACTTGGTGAATTTGTTAAAATGGTTGAGTATCTAGTCTTTCACTGCATTGTGAAACAAAGTAAAATTTGTTTAAGATAGGCAGCCTTTTTTTAATGGGTATTATCTGCCCTCACAGATATTTAGGGAATATTTGGAGCAGAAAGAAGAATGGACCTAGGTATAAATTTATCTATGTAGTTCTTTAAATAGCAAATTATATTGATTAATTACTATGTGCTGAGTACACAAGAGCAGATTTCTCAGGAAGCCTGTACTCTAATGGGTGAGGCAGCTATAAATAAATGATGGGAAGTTGTATGATCAAAACTACAAGAATGTACAGATAACCCAGGATATTGACATAGAGGAGGGATTATTTAATCCCAAGTAAAGATTGGATCATCACCACCATGACATAAGGAAGGTGGCCTTGCATCATGTCACCAATATGTGAATCTTTTTCAGGACAGAGGATCATGTGTGTGGATGGTCAAGATCCCCATCTTTGGCAGGGATATACAAAAGATAAATGGTTCAGGACAGTGTATTGTATTTACAGTGTCTGTTTTCCAGAGTGCTTAGACCACTCTACAAATACTATCCTGGCAATCCTCCTAACCTCCTTATTAGAGAGAGAGTTTCAGAGACTATTATCCCTGGTTTTAAAGTTACTGTGGCTGAAGGCCTCAGGCAGAGTCAAAGCTGAAAGTAGAATACAGGGATTTTGAATCCCTTGCCAAATCTCTATTTGAACAGCAGTGAAACTAAACACCTTATATCAAATGATGTAGCTTGATATTTTGTGCTCAGAGTTAAAATAAAAATATTTCTCCCTTATCCCTTGTGAAATCAAAATATGTAACTTACCAGATTCCAGGATGGAACACAATGACTACTGAAACAAGATTTGTGCCTATGGGACATGGAGATGGGACTTTTGCATACCCCTGGAGGAACAGAAATGTGTCCACAGCTCGTGGCCAGTCTCCATTTGATAAGACTCAGTTCAGATTTACTTGAAATGGATAGTCTCTGTGATGTCATATTAAACCATATGTTCTCAGAGCAGCACTCTTATATGCTCCTTATTGAATTTAAATTGGAAAGCTCCTGAGCTTTTCACTTTAAACCTCAATTCTACCACCAATTAGTTCTCTAGACATGCAAAAAGTACAAAATTACAAAGAGCTTCATTTTCCTTATGGTACCTTCTTTATGGAGTCTTCAGGATGAAGGGAAGTGATACATTAAATTCAGTGAATTTAATTCCTTAAGTAGAGTGATTTCCCAATAGGCATGTACAACCCTTTAAGTTCTAGAGTAACAGAAGGTTTATGGTTCCTCTACTCACCTGTACATTTTATTTAAGCTACTATGTCCTTTCCTAATATTTTCCCCAATTTGACAGAAGGGGCGGGTGGAAGATGAGAGGGGCTTGCACAGGAGCTGAAATCCATTATGAATATAGCAAACAATCACGGGGAGGCTCTCAAGGCCAGTCCTAGTCTACCATCTGTTTCTTTTGGTTGACCTACATTTCTAGTGATGGTATTTAAAATCTTAAAGGGCTATGAAATGTAGAAAGTGAGATAAGGATCTGTATGGGTTTTTGAAAGTTTTTGCTAAATCCATACAGATGGGACAAACATTAAATAAAGATACATTTATTTGATTCAGGTATGGTAACCATATATGTAATGCCAACAGCAATTGGAAAATAGAATGTGGGCTAGTAGAATCAAAGTGACCACTGCCAAATTGAATTACTCTAGGAAGATGTGTTGAAAGAGGAGAGTCCTCAGGAAGAAGATATTGTTACTCTGTAGAAAAAAAGGAACAAACATTTTTCCATACAGGAAGAATGCTCTATTGGAAAGAGGTGTGAATAAGTTTATGGGGGCAGAGGGTGGGGAGTAGAATTTCAGTTAGGTGAGCAGCTTTGAGCTGTGGTGTTGGTGAGTATGGTTGGCCAGGCCTGGGCCTGTTGATCAGAAGCTCTTCTTGAGTCATCTGATGTTTACATATTACCATTCCTTTCTAAGAGAAGTGACCAGTGAATTCCAATGGTTTACAGACCTGGCATTTGTTACTAATAACCCTCAGACATCAAAAGGTAGGTAACTGGCTAGTGACTTCATGAACAATTGTTTTA